>NC_087346.1:42482500-42632500 GCF_030014295.1 Loxodonta africana | reverse complement strand
AAGAAAGATTAATCTCAGGGGATAAGGTCTAGCTCCTAAAGCCCAGATTTTTCTCCCAATGCCAAAATTGAAGCATCTGAATTTGATACAACCAAGGGAGCTAGCCCCCATGTGTGTGTCAATTTGTCGTACTACGGGGGCTTGTGTGTTGCTGTAATGCTGGAAGCTATGCCACCAGTATTCAAATACCAGGAGTGTCACCCACGGCGGACAGGTTTCAGCTGAGCTTCTAGACTAAGAGAGACCAAAAGATTTAGCCAGTGAAACTCTTATGAGTATCAGTGGCACATTGTTTGATATAGTGCCGGGAGATGAGCCCTTCAGGTTGGAAGGCACTCAAAAGACTTATGGGGAAGAGCTGCCTCCTCAAAGTAGAGTTGACCTTAATGATGGAGATAAAGTCAAGGCTTCAGGACCTTCATTTGCTGATGTGGCACAACTCAAAATGAGGAGAAATAGTTACAAACACCCATTAATATTTGGAAAGTGGAATGTAAGAACTATGAATCTACGAAAATTAGAAGTCATCAAAAAGGAAATGGAACACATAAACACTGATATCCTAGGCATTAGTGAGCTGAAATGGACTGGCAGTGGTCATTTTGAATTGGACAATCATATAATCTACTACGCCGGCAAAGACAACTTGAAGATGAATGGTGTTGCATTCATCATCAAAGAGAATATTTCAAGATCTGTCTTGAAGTACAACGATGTCAGGGATAGGATAATATCCATACAGCTACAAGGAAGACCAGTTACTATGATTATTATTCAAATTTATACACCAACCACTAAGGCCAAAGATGAGGAAATTGAAGATTTTTACCAGCTTCTGCAGTCTGAAATTGATTGAACACGCAGTCAGGATGCATTGATAATTACTGGAGATTGGAATGCAAAAGTTGGAAACAAGGAAAAAGGATTGGTAGTTAGAAAATTTTGCCTTGGTGATAGAAACAAAGCCAGAGATCGCATGATAGAATTTTGCAAGATCAACTACTTCTTCATTGCACACACCTTTTTTCATCAACACAAATGGTGTCTATACACATGGACCTCGCCAGATGGAATACACAGGAATCATACAGAATACATTTGTGGGAAGACACAATGGTAAAGCTCAATATCATCAGTTAGAACAAGGCTGGGGCAGACTGTGGACAGACCATCAATTGCTCATATGGAAGTTCAAGTTGAAACTGAAGAAAATTAGAAAAAGACAATGAGAGCCAAAGTACAACCTTGAGTATATCTCACCTGAATTTAGAGACCATTTAAAGAACAGATTTGATGCACTGAACACTGATGACCAAGGACCAGAAGAGTTGTGGAATGACATCAAGGACATCACCCACGAAGAACGCAAGAGGTCATTAAAAAGACAGGAAAGAAAGAGAAGACCAAAATGGATGTCAGATGAGACTCTGAAAATTGCTCTTGGAAGTTGAGTAGCTAAAGCGAAATGAATAAATGATGAAGTAAAAGAGTTGAACAAAAGATTTCAAAGGGTGGCTAGAGAAGTCAAAGTATCATAATGACATGTGCAAAGATCTGGAAATGGAAAACCAAAATGGAAGAACATGCTCTGCGCTTGTCAAGCTGAAAGAACTGAAGAAAAAATTCAAGCCTTGAGTTGCAATATTGAAAGATTCTGTGGGGAAAATATTAAATGATGCAGAAAGTATCAGAAAGAAGATAGAAGGAATACACACAGTCAGTATACCAAAAGAACTGGTCAACATTCAACCATTTCAGGAGGTACCATATGAGCAGGAACCAATGGCACTGAAGGAAGAAGTTCAAGTTGTGCTGAAGGCATTGACGAAAAACAAGGCTTCAGGAACTGACGGAATACCAACTGGAGATGTTGCAACAAACAGATGCAGTGCTGGAAGTACTCACTCATCTACGCCAAGAAATTTGCAAGACAGCTACCTGGCCAACCGACTGTAAGAAATCTATATTTATGCCTCTTCCCAAGAAAGGTGATTCCTTCAAAAGTGGAAATTATCAAACAATATCATTAATACCACATGCAAGTGAAATTTTGCTGAAGATCATTCAAAAGCAGCTGCAGCAGTATATTGACAGGGAAATTCAAGCTGGATTCAGAAGAGAATGTGGAACCAGGGATATCATTGCTGATGTCAGATGGATCCTGGCTGAAAAAAAGCAGAGAATAAACATATACCAGAATAAACATAAACCAGAAATATGTTTACCTGTGTTTTATTAACTTAATTGTGCTCCTGAGTAACCTGTACATAGATCGTTTGAACAGAATGAGGGGATACTGCATAGTTTAAACTCAGGAAAGGTGTGTGTCAGGGTTCTATCCTTTCACCATACCTATTCAATCTGTATGCTGAGCAAATAATCCGAGAAACTGGACTATATGAAGAAGAACGCAGCATCAGGATTGGAGGAAGACTTATTAACAATCTGTGTTATGGAGATGACACAGCCATGCTTGCTGAAAGTGAAGAGAACCTGAGGCACTTACTGATGAAGATCAAAGACTAGAGCCTTCAGTATGGATTACACTTCAACATAAAGAAAACAAATATTCTCACAACTGGACCAATAAGCAACAACACGATAAATGGGAAAAAGATTGAAGTTGTCAAGGATTTCATTTTACTTGGATCCACAATCAACACCCACAGAAGCAACAGTCAAGAAATCAAAAGACACATTGCATTGGGCATATCTGCTGCAAAAGGCCTCCTTAAAGTTTTGAAAAGCAGAGATGTCACCTTGAAGACTAAGATGTGCCTGGCCCAAGCCAAGGAATTTTCAGTCGCCTTCTATGCATGTGAACACTGTACAATGAATAAAGAAGATTGAAGAACAGATGCCTTTGATTTGTGCTGTTGGAGAAGAATATTGAATATTCCATGGACTGCCAAAAGAATGAACAAATCTGTCTTGGAAGCAGTACAACCAGAATGCTTCTCAGAAGCAAGAATGGTGAGGCTATGTCTCACATACTTTGGATATGTTGTCAAGAGGGATCAGTCCCTGGAGAAGGACATAAAAAAGGAAGACCTTCAATAACATGAACTGACACACTGGCTGCAACCATGGGCTTAAGAATAACAGCAGTTGTGAGGATGGTGCAGGACTCGGCAGTGTTTTGTTCTGTTGTATGTAGGGTTGCTATGAGTTGGAATGGACTCAAGAGCACCTAACAACAACAGGAACGGGGAGCTAGTGTATTTTCTTTCAATGTCGTTAGAGAAAAAAAAAAAAAAGTTTAAGCACGAGAGTATTTTTTTACTTGGGAAGAGCTGTTTGTAGCTAGTAAATCCTGTAGGGTATCTGTAGGGAGGGTAGGAGAAGATATCAGAAGCATAAGCTGGAGCTATACTTCATATAGCCCTATTAAGCCGAGTTAGGGATTTGGCCTTTACTTGTAGTTGTTAGAAAAATTAGTTCTTCCCTTCCTTCAGTTTGTTCTTCCCTATGCTGTCAGAGTGACCCTTTGAAAAAACAGTGAAAATTACATCACTCATCTTCTGATCCGACTGTGTGTGGATCATAACAAATTATGGACAACATTGTGAAGCATCCCTTGGCACTTAGAATGAAATTCCAAGTTTTTACTCTGGCTTACAACTTTCTACCTGATCTGGCTTCTGGCCACTTCTCCAATCTTATTCCCTTCAACTCTTTCCATCAAGCATTATCGTCCAGCCACATAAGCTTCTCTGATCCTAGAACAGGCCAAATATGTTCCTGACATAGGGTCTTGGAACTTGCTCTTTCCACTTTTGAAAGTTTTATTTCCCTCAGATATCTGTAAGACTTGCTTCCTTACTTCACGCCAGCTTCTGCTCAAAGGACATTTTCTCAGGGTGGCCTTTGCAGATCATGCAATCTAAAAGGGTACCCTCTTACCCTGCTTCATCTTTGAAAACCACTTTCATCAATACCAGAAACCATATTATCTATTTATTAGTTTGTTTTTATTGTCTTTCCCTGACTAGAAAGAGAACATTGTCTTTTTTGGTCTACTGTAATATTCTCAACCTTTAAAATAGTGTCTAGAAATAGATGTTTAATAAATATTTGTGGAGGAATAAATGAATTCTAAGAGGTAAGAAGAAAACTAGGAGAGGGAAGCTCAAGTAGAAAAAGCTTTGTAAATGATCAACTTTAAACTGCCAAGAGTGTACTGAGTTAATTATAAATGGAGATGGGAATGGGCCTTATTTGGTTTTCTTATTTCTCTTTATGGTGATTGCATCTACTGCATTAAATAAACTCGCTGTTATTCCTGTTCATGGTTTCTCTTTTTCCATTTTTAGCTCCTCAGTTCAGGTATGGTGATTTTCAGAAGGTTTTTCTCCTCCTCTTAACTGAGCTATTTTCCCTATTCTCTTCAAATCCCTTGGAAATCTTTGCATTTCCTGGGAAAGTAGCTAAATGAATTATGTGTAATTCTGTGTATGGATAATGAATTCAAAGAATTATAAAAATACTATAGATTTAGGAATAGTCATTATAGAATATCAAGGGATTCTATACCAATACATATATGTCAACAGGCAAATCGCAAAGTATTAGAATTTCCCATTCTTGGCCAGGTTTTATTTACAATAATTGCCATGGAATTGGCAAGCAAATGTTTACATCAAAACTGGATTAAGCTGTCTTCTTGGAAATATTTTTAACAGCACATTATCCCATTTACATATTTTTAATTAAAAAGGAAACCTCAAGAAACAGCAGTTTTCTACTAAGAAGTATTATTTGATGCTTTAAATAACATTTATGCATAGATAATGATAAGTAGAATTTATCCTATTAGAATTGAGTTTTCTTGAATAAAAACTGTTTTGGCTCAAAATGAGGATTATACCAATCTAATTTGCTCTGGCGTTTATGAAATAAAATTATAAGTTTTGCTTTATGAGAAAAAACAGGTATCTTACCCATTACACTAAAGGTTATCTTATTAAATGTTAGAAACTTATGTGTTGTATAATCATATACTATGTGTATATATATATATATATATATGTTTGTATATAGTGAAGGTTAAAGTTGTATGTCAACTTGGCTGGGCAATGATTCTCAGTGGTTTGACAGTTGTGATGTGGTTTGACAGGTAATGATGCAGTCACTTCCATGATGAGATCTGCTATGAACTGCCAATCAGTTGAAAGGGATTTTCCTTGGAGGTGTGGTCTGCATCCAATATACATAGATGTTCTGGAAAAGCTCATGGGCTTTTTCTTGCTCTGAACATCACAGCTGGCTCCTCCTCTGACCTCCAGTTCTTGGGACCTGAGCTAGCAGCTTACCTGCCTATCCTGGGATTCATCAACCTCTGCAGCCTCTGAGCATCAGCCTGCTGTCTTACCTGCTGATTTTGGGATTGGTTGGCCTCCATAGCCTCTGAGCTAGATGCCTGTTGTCTGACCTGCCGATCTTAGGTTCCCCAGCCCTTGCAGTTAAGTGAGTCAGGAGAAGCCTCCAGCTTGACCCACGGACTTGGAAAACCCGGCCTAAGACATTTGGTACTGAAAGCCATTCTAGAGAATCAGAATTGCGAGGATGATTTTTCTAAATTGGCTTTTAAGTCTGGTTAGCCTTAAAGATGTTGTTAACTCTGCTGCTAGTAGTAAAAAGGCCACTCCTAATCCATGAGGCGGCAATAGAAATATGCAAAATATCACCACCCACAGATCAGGTGTTGGTGAGATGTGAGGCCCTGGGTGACCGCATGTTTGATACCTTTGTATGATTTTGTCAGAATGAGAAGTATAAGCAACCTGGCTGGCTAGTCCTACTTTCACTAGACAAAGTGGTGAAAGAAAGGGATGAGCTCAGGTCTTATTTCTTGTAGTAACAGAGCTGATATTGCCAGAAACCAAACCCAGAATATTATTATAACA
Organism: Loxodonta africana; assembly: GCF_030014295.1. Lineage (NCBI taxonomy): Eukaryota > Metazoa > Chordata > Mammalia > Proboscidea > Elephantidae > Loxodonta > Loxodonta africana. Next base: position 42,626,594 of record NC_087346.1, on the reverse strand, counting down.
GTGGTTGAATTACAATGCCAATTACAACCCAATCTAAAACGATGTTTGAAGTTAAAGTGAGGGCATTGATTGAGAAGAAATAGGATCCAGAAACCTGTGAGCAGATAATCAGTGTTATGGATTGAACTGTGTCCCCCAAAAATGTGTGTCAGCTTGGCTGGTCCATTATTGTGGGATTGTCCACAACTTTGTTATCTGATGTGATTTTCCTATATGTTGTAAATCCTACCTCTATGATGTTAATGAGGTGGGGTTAGTAGTAGTTTTATATGTGTGTGTGTATATATATATATTAACCAAAGGGTTGGCAGTTCGCATCCGCCAGGCGCTCCTTGGAAACTCTATGGGGCAGTTCTACTCTGTCCTATAGAGTTGCTATGAGTCAGAATTGACTTGATGGCACTGGTGGGTTATATATATATATATAATTTTTATTGTGCTTTAAGTGAAAGTTTATAAATCAACTTAGTCTCTCATACAAAAATTTATATACACATTGCTGTATACTCCTAGTTGCTCTCCCCCTAATGAGACAGCACACTCCTCTCCGCTCTCTGTTTTCGTGTCCATTCAGCCAACTTTTGACCCCTTCTGACCTCACATCTCCCCTCCAGAAAGGAGCTGTCCACATAGTCTCATGTGTCTATTTGATCCAAGAAGCTTACTGCTCACCGGTATCACATATAAAAATCACATAGTCCAGTCCAATTCCTGTCTGAAGAGTTGGGTTTGGAAATGGTTCCTGCCTTGGGCTAACAGAAAGTCTGGGGATCATGACCTCTGGGGTCCTTCTAGTCTCAGACCATTAAGTCTGGTCTTCTCATGAGAATTTGGGGTCTGCATCCCACTGCTCTCTTGCTCCCTCAGGGGTTTTCTGTTTTGTCCCCTGTCAGGGTAGTCATCAGTTGTAGATGGGCACCATCTAGTTATTCTGGTCTCTGGCTGATGTAGTCTCTGGTTTATGTGGCCCTTTCTGCCTCTTGGGCTCATGATTACCTTGAGTCTTTGGTGTTTTTCATTTCCTTTGCTCCAGGTGGGTTGAGATCAATTAATAATCTTAGATGGCCACTTGCTAGCATTTAAGACCCCAGATCCACTCTCCAAAGTGGGATGCAGAATGTTTTCTTAATAGATTTTATTATGCAATTGACCTAAATGTCTCCTGAAACCATGACCCCTAAACCCCAGCCCCTGCTGCGCTGGTCTTTGAAGCATTCAGTTTATTCAGGAAATTGCTCTTGGTTTAGTCCAGTTGTGCTGACCTCTCCTGTATTGTGTGCTGTCTTTCCCTTCACCTAAAATAGTTCTTGTCTACAATCTAATTAATGAATACCCCCCCACTCTCGTAACTATCAAAGAATATTTTCTTCTCTGTTTAAACTATTTCTCGAGTTCTTATAACAGTGGTCTTATTAATATTTGTCCTTTTGCAACTGACTAATTTCACTCAGCATAATCCCTTCCAGATTCCTCCATGTTATGAAATGTTTCACGGATTCATCATTGTTCTTTATTGATGTATAGTATTCCTTGTGTGAATATACCATAATTTATTTATCCATTCATCCGTTGATGGACACCTTGGTTGCTTCCCTCTTTTTGCTATTGTAAACAGTGCTGCAATAAACATGGGTGTGCATATATAAGTTCGTGTAAAGGCTCTTATTTCTCTAGGATATATTCCAAGGAGTAGGATTGCTGGGTTGTATGGTAGTTCTATTTCTAGCTTTTTAAGGAAGTGCCAAATCAATTTCCAAAGTGGTTGTACCATTTTACATTGCCACCAGCAGTGTATAAGTGTTCCAATCTGTCCACAACCTCTCCAACGTTTATTATTTTGGGTTATTTGGATTAATGCCAGCCTTGATGGAGTGTAATGGAATCTCATTGTATAGTTTTGATTTGCATTTCTCTAATGGCTAATGATTGTGAGCATTTCCTCATGTATCTGTTAGGTCCCTGAATGTCTTCTTAGGTGAAGTGCCTTTACCCATTTTTTAATTGGGTTATTTGTCTTTTTGTAGTTGAGTTTTTGCAGTATCATGTAGATTTTAGAAATCAGATGCTGATCGGAAGCGTCATAGCTAAAAGCTTTTTCCCAGTCTGTAGGTAATCTTTTTACTCTTTTGGTGAAGTCTTTGGATGAGCATAGGTGTTTGATTTTTAGGGGCTCCCAGTTATCTAGTTTTTCTTCTACATTCTTTATAATGTTTTGTATACTGTTTATGCCATGTATTAGGGCTCCTAACGTTGTCCCTATTTTTTCTTCCATGATCTTTATCATTTTAGATTTTATATTTAGGTCTTTTGTCCTTTTTCAGTTAGTTTTTGTGCATGGTGTGAGGTATGGGTCTTGATTCATTTTTTTGCAGATGGATATCCAGTTATGCCAGCGCCATTTGTTAAAGAGACAGTCTATTCCCCATTTAACTGACTTTGGGCCTTTGTCAAATATCAGCTGCTCATATGTGGATAGACTTATGTCTGGATTCTCAATTCTGTTCCATTGGTCTATATATCTGTGGTTGTACCAGTATCAGGCTGTTTTGACTACTGGGGTGGTATAATAGTTTCTAAAATGAGGTAGAGTGAGGCCTTCCATTTTGTTCTTCTTTTTCATTAATAATTTACTTTTCTGGGGCCTCTTTCCCTTCCATATGAAGTTGGTGATTTGTTTCTCCATCTCATTAAAAAATGCCCTTGGAATTTGGATCAGAATTGCCCTTATCTATAGATTGCTTTTGGTAGAATAGACATTTTTACAATGTTGAGTCTTCCTATCCATGAGCAAGGTATGTTTTTTCCACTTATGTAGGTCTCCTTTGGTTTCTTGCAGTAGTGTCTTGTAGTTTTCTTTGTATAGGTCCTTTATGTCTCTGGTAAGATTTATTCCTAAGTACTTAATCTTCTTGGGGGCTACTGTAAATGGTATTGATTTGCTGATTTCCTCTTTGATGTTCTTTTTGTTAGTGTAGAGGAATACAACTGATTTTTTAGGTTTACTTTTTATCCTGATACTCTGCTGAACTCTTCTATTAGTTTCAGTAGTACTCATGAGTAGCAGTTGTATCAATGAGGCAAGACTCAATCTACAACATTAGGTTGTGTCTTAAGTCAATCTCTTTTGAGATATAAAAGAGAGAAACCAGCAGAGAGATATGTGGACCTCATATCACTGAGAAAGATGAGTCAAGAGAATAGCACATTCTTTTGATCCAGGGTTCCTCTGCTGAGAAGCTCCTCAACAAGGGAAGATTGATGACAAGGACCTTCCTCCGAAGCAGAGAGAGAGAGAAAACCTTCCCTTGGAGCTGGCACCCTGAATTTGGACTTCTAGCCTCCTAGACTGTGAGAGAATAAATTTCTGTTTGCTAAAGCCATCCACTTGTGGTATTTCTGTTATAGCAGCACTTGATGACTAAGACTATCAGGAAGCTGGGGACATTGAGCCCCTAAATTTGGTTGAATCACTCCTGCCAACAAAACCAGGCCTCTCACTCCCATCTGAAGGGATTACTCCATGTTTGTCTGCTAAGCTACCCTCCCCAGAAAAACCATTAGCCCTTCCATCCCCATGTAATGAAATTAACCCAGTTGTGTCTGAAGAGCCTTTGCCTGAGTCATCCTCTGGGCAGATGTTTGAGTCATTGCCTGGGGATTCAGCTAAGGCATCATCTGAGGCAGATGACTTACAAGACTTTGCTGAATGCTCTCAGAACATACCCCCACTACCCATTTTTGCCTCTAGACCCATAATTAGACTCAAGTCCCAGCGAGCCCCAAAAGGTGAAGTACAAAGCCTGACAGCAGAGGAGGTATGCTACACTCCCTAAGAACTGCTTGAATTTTCTAATATCAACAGACACCTGGGGAATATATGTGAGAATGGCTATCAAGGGTGTGGAATAATGGTGTAAGGAACATAAAGTTGGGTCAGTCTGAGCTTACTGATACGGGCCCACTAAGCACAGATTATTCTTTCAATGTGTCAGCTTGAAAGGTTAAGAAAGGATCTAATAGTTTATTTGGTTGGTTTGCTGAAGTATGGATTATGCAGTAGCCCACTCAAACAAGTTGAAGTGTCAGACCTGCATTGTTATACAGTAAAAGAACCTGTTAGAGTGGATCTATCAGGTTAGACCCACAGACCCAAGTGTGGAGTGCCCAGAGGACACACCTTTTACCAGAACTGTGAGGAATAAATTTATAAAGGGAGCCCCAGAATCCTTGAAGACTGCTGTGATTTCCATTTTATGTAAGTTAGATTTGACAGTGGGAACTGCCCTAACTGAATTAAGACACCTAATTGTAATGGGGCAGAATGGATCCTGTGGTGGTAGGGGACAAATGGTGGCACTTAATTGACAAAAACTAGGTAAGCGTGGTTACTGTAATACAGAGCAGAGTCAAAGCAATAGTCATAATAATCTGACTTGTATGGACTTACAACATTGGCTACTTTGTCATAGTGCCCCTAGGAGAGAAATAGATGTGAAATCTATTAAATATTTACTTGATCTGAACAAGCAGGATTACAGGTCAAGTGAATGACAGTCTAACTAGAATTGCCAGAATAGAGAGTCATGGCCCCTCAATCAATCCCCAGACTTGAGCAACTTTACAGATCCAGAACCTCTTGAATGAAGGGGAGGCTGGGTCCCCTTGAGGAAGGACCCCACTACACTGTCAAAAATTTATACTGTTAATCTTTTCTCCCAGCTTTCCCCAAAGGGATCTACAGTCTTTTACAAAGAGTAGCTCTTCTTTGGGGAACAGGAAATAATCAGACTTTTGGGGATTACTGGATACTGACACTAATTGCAGGAGACCCAAAATGTCACTGGGACCCACCAGTCAGAGTGGGGGCATATGGAGGTCAGGTTATTAATGGAGTCTTTGCTCAGATTTGGCTCACAGTGTATCCAGTAGGTCCTTGAAACAGTCCTTAGTGATTTCCCAAGTTCCAGAATGCATGATTGGGATAAATATGCTCAGCAACAGGCAGAACCCTCATATTGGATCCCTGAAAAGAGAAGTAAGGGCTATTACAGTAGGAAAAGTCAAGTGGAAGCCATTAGAATTGCCCCTGCCTAGGAAAATAATAAACCAAAAGCAATACTGCATTCCTGGGGTGAATGCAGAGATTACAGCCACCATCAAGGACTTGAAGAATGCAGGGGTGATGATTCCCACCACATCCCCATTCAACTCACCTATTTGGCCTGTGCAAAAAACAGATGGTTTATGAAGAATGACAGTGGATTACAGAAAACCAGGTAATGACTCCAGTTGCAGCTGCTGTACCAAATGTGGTTTCATTGCTTGAGAAAATTATTACATCTTCTTGTATGTGGTATGCAGCTGTTAATCGGACTAGTGCCTTTTTTCACCTACTTGTTTTGAAGGACCACCAGAAGTTTGCCTTCAGCTGTCAAGGATAGCAATACACTTTCAGTGTCCTAACTCATAGTATATCAACTCTCCAGCCCTATGTCATAATCTAGTCCACAGGGACTGCGATTGCCTTCCCCTTCCACAAGACATCACACTCGTCCCTTACATTGATTACATTATGCTGATCTGACCTAACAAGGAGGAAGTGTCAATGACTCTGAACTTATTGGTAAAACATTTGGGTGCTAGAGTGTGGAAAATTAATCTGACAAAAATTCAGGTGACTTCCATCTCACTGAAGTTTCCAGGGGTCTGGTGGTGTCTTAGTAACCCATAGTGTCCCTTCAACCCTAATGCCCTGGGGATATTAGTTCCAAAGGCAGTAATGCTTCCACCAGGGGACAACACAGATTCCATTGAACTGAAAGTTAAGAATGCCACCAGCCACTTGGGGCTCCTCATGCCTCTGGATCAACAATGAAGGGAGTTACTGTCTTGGCTGGTGTGATTGATCCTAATTACCAAGAGGAAATAGGATTGACATTACATAATGGAGATAAAGGAGAGAGAGTATGTTTGGAATACAGGAGGACCCTTTGGATGTCTCTTCCTACTACCACGTCTGTGATTAAAGTCAATGGAAAACTACAGCAACCCAATTCCAACATGATTACTAATGGCCCAGACCCTTCAGGAATGAAGGTTTGCTTCACCTCACCAGGCAAAGAACCATGACCAGCTGAGGTGCTTGCTGATGGCAAAGGGAATATGTAATGGGTGGTGGAAGAAGGTAGTTCTAAATACCACTTACAACCATGTGACCAGTTGCAGAAACAAGTAATGTAATTGTTACAAGTATTTCTTCCTTGTGTGTGTGGAACAAATATTTTTATTTTCTTCACTTATAAGATACAAGATGTAAACAGGCATTTTTGATTGTATGCACATTAGCTGTATCATGTTAGGTGTGAGTATGCTTTTATAATTGTCTTTATTTAGAGATTGTGTATGGTTTAGGGAAATGTGTATGGGTGCCAAATTGACAAGGGATGGACTGTGTGTTAAGGTTGTATGTCAACTTGGCTGAGCCATGATTCTCAGTGGTTTAGCAGTTATGTACTGATGTAATCACCTCCATGATGAGATCTGTTATGAGCAGTAAATCAGTTGACAGGGAGTTTCCTTGGAGGTGTGGCCTGCATCCAATATATGTGGATTTTCTGGCAAAGATTGTGGAGTATAGCTTGCTCTGGATACCACAGCTGTCTCCTTATCCAACCTCCAGTTCTTGGGACTTGAGCTAGCAGTTTACTGGCTGATCTTGGGATTTGTCAACCTGCAGACTGTGAGCCAGAGGCCTGTTGTCAGACCTGCTGATCTTGGGCTTACTAACACCTCCAGCTAGATGAGTCATGAGAAGTCTCTAGCCCGACCCATGGGCTTGGGACTTTCAAGCCTCTACAACTGTGTGAGCCATTTCCTTGATATAAGTCTGTGATTTATATTTAAATATATATTTATAAATCTCTATCATATATATATATATGATTCACTGATTTTGCTTCTCTAGAGAACCCAACCTAAGACACACACACACACATAAATATATATATATATATAATATATATACATAATTTTTAATGCCTATAGCTACGCCTTTTGAGGTAGCTTGTCTAGTTTCACATAATTGTGTTTAGGTGATCAGGCTTACTGAAACATTTGAAATTTATTCTTTCAGAAAACAACCAGAGATTAATGACTATGTCCTGGGTCCAAGATTCCAGAGGTGTTGCAATCATGGCTCACTGAAGTTGTGACTGTCTTAGTAAAGTTTCTATTTAAGCTTTGAAATTGTTTGAGCACATACTGCTCTCTTATGAGATTTATGTATTCTGACATCATCATCAACCATTTTTTGCTCAAAGTTCCTGATGAATGTACTCTGAAAATCTTAATTAATCAAAAAAACTATTCATAGTTTCTGATGAAATTATATACAAGTACCTTGAAAATCTTAATCGGAACACCGATTCACTTGATGATGATATGTTGCCCATTTGTAAACTGTCTAAACCTGCATAGCAGTCTATCAGTGGTGTTCTGAGTTGTTATTTTTTGACATATTTAATACAGTCATTATTAAAAATAAAGCAGGAAAGTAGAAAAAACTGCATAGAGATTTTATTGATACTAATTTTCTTAATTTACTACTGGAGACCAAGGTTAAAGAACTTCTGCTCTCTGACTAAAGAGATTATTTGGTTTTAATATTGTCTCTTTTTGATAAGCATTCAGTGCTATCTGTAGAATATGGGTTAACTTTAAGGCAGTAACATTTCCAAGAGGTTATAATTCAGTGGACAAGGGAATTAGAACATTGGCTGCCGAGGAAACTCAGAGCCAAATTCTGTCTTCGCCCACCTCTGCTCAGGTCTTTAGAGCATATATTCTTGACTTCATCCTTTGCCCCTTATTCAATGTTATTTCCTGAGTTTATTTTCTCTTTGCCACAATTTCTTTCTTGATATATTTTTATCCAGTTTTGTAAAATATATTTCAGTTAACTTTTTAAAAAATGAGGAGCCGATTAAGAAATAAATCAAATATTCAGAATGTGTTATACTTGTTAGAAAGTATATTAAGATGTGCTTGTTTATGGTAATGCTGCTGTTTGAGCATTCCAACAAGTGGCATTTCTCTTTCCTGCCTGAGTTTGGCAACAATTGAGAGATAGATGCAGGAGCCAGAGAGATGGAGATCAAAATGTCACTTTTAGATATTGGAAGAAGTAGCTTATCTCTGCTATTGAAATTGCCTTGATAATATTTCCTGCCCTCTCCCTTTTAATCTTAACTTTGAAACCACCCACCTAAGATGAAGTTGAATGTAGAGAGAAGATGTACCCAGGACTGTTGTCTTGCAATTTGCCAGAAGTAAGGTGTAGGAAGAGACAGAATTCCCTTTATTTCCAGACTTTCGCTAGATTAACTCCATCTAATTGAAAACCATGACCAATGATTGTCATTCATCAAGTAGGTACTTCTCGTTCCTCTTCTTCTATAACTAAAGGGATCTTCTTCAAGAGGGAAACTTCTAACATGACTGAGATTTCTGTGAAGCTATTGTTTGTGGTATAATTATTTGGAATTTTAACTTTTAATAGTCATAGTCTGGCTTTGTAACACTAAAAAAATACTATCTCTGTCCAAAAATCTAGATCTAAAATTGAGACCTTTGCCATCTAAGATATGCCACTGGTCTCACCCAACTGGGAGCAAGGGAGAATGAAGGAAATCAAAGATGCAAGGGAAAAATTAGTTCAAAGGACTAATGGACCACAACTACCACAGCCTCTAGCAGACTGAGTCCAGCACAACTAGATGGTGCCTGACTGCACCACTGACTGCTTTAATAAGTTAACCCATTTAATAAGGATCACAATAGAGCGTCCTAAAACAGAGCTAGAGAAAAACGTAGAACAAAATTCTAACTCATGAAAAAAGACCAGACTTACTGGCCTGAAAGAGACTGGAGAAAGCCTGAGAGTATGACTCTTACCTATGCTTCATCTAATTAATGTTCCTATGTAAGTTATAGTGGATAAGTGGAGTGTCATCACTCTAAAATTATTTTTCATGTTATAGTGGACCATATTATGGGATTGAGTTGACCCTCAAGAAAGTCCAAGGTAGCTCTGGTGTTTCAGAATCTATTTATCTAAGAATTTCAATGTACTTTGCTTAAATGAAGCAAGTTTTGTAATATATGGACTGTACTGCCCAATATGTAGCTATTAACATCATGTGGCTATTTTAATTAAAAATAACTAAAATTAAGTAAGATTAAGCATTTCCTCAGTCACACTAGCCACATTTCAAGTGCTCAATAGCCACATGTGACTGGTGGCAACTGTATAGGACAATGCAGGTTATAGAACAATTCCATCATTGTAGAAAGTTCTAGTGAACAGCATTAATCTAGGGGCTATTATTATTATTATTTACAGTTTGTATGTGAAGAAAAAAATTACAATCTGCTTCCTTGATTATTTTTCACTCTAACTAGTTTAAATCAGTTTTAATTGCTCATATTTGAGATACTTTTCAGAAAAACTATGTAATTTACTGGAGGAACATTGGGTATAGAAAGAGGGTAATTCTGGTTTGTCCCAGTCATAAACTCATGGTTATATACAGAAAATAATTTGATTTCTTTAAGTTATTTTCACCTATGAAAAATTTTCACCTATGGAAAATTATGTTAAGCAGATAATATGAAGTCAAAAGCTTGGAAACAAGTTCGAATTCTGAGTAAAGTACCATATACTTGCGAATTATTACTAATTTTAGTCAGTATAGCAAGAAAGAAAAGACATCGGACACAAAAATATTAATTAAAACACAGAGAAACACAATTGTTTAAAATGAAATTGAAAAGCTGTATATACCTATGCTGATAGCTTTGTGAATGAGAATCAGCATAAAGCGAATTCCCAGAAGGCGGAGATCAATCATATCCTCACTTTCCCACTTCTACAGCATTTCTGATACACGCCACCCACAGGGCACTCTCTCTCTCTCTCCCCCCGTTTCTCTCTGTCACAGTCACCAGGGGCTAGGTCAGACAATACAGTTAAAAGAACATCATTCTTGGGTTTGTAATTCACTCACAGAACTCATGGAAGACATTATATTTATGACTACCAGTTTTATTACATTAAAAGGATATAAATCAGTGTCATCGTAAGAAGAAGATGCATGAGCGAGTTGAGTTCTGGGAAGGTTCCCAATATGCAGCTGCCGTGTCGGCAGTTCGAATCTGCCAGGCGCTCCTTGGAAACTCTATGGGGCAGTTCTACTCCATCAATAGGGTCCCTATAAGTCGGAATCGACTCGAGGGCACTGGATTTTCTGGGTTTGGGTGTCTCAGAGAAGGCATGTCACACTCTTCCTTTGCTGACCAGCAAACTCTCTAAGACTTTAGTGTTCCAGGCTTTTATCAGCCAGTCCTGCTTTATAGGCTAAATCATGCCTCCTGAGGCTAGTTAGTATCAGCCTTCCAGTTGAGTCATTTCTGGTCTGGCCAGCCCCCTTTCCCTGGCACAAATCCTAAGGTGTTGCCTGGAAGTCCCAGACCTAGGCTCCCAATTATTCCAAGGGTTATTTCCTCAGAGCCAAGGCTAAAGTCCACCTTACTTAGGGTAAAACTAGGTCCTTCACCTGAATAAATTGTGTCTAAAAAATTTAAGACATAATTATTAAGATTTTCCTGATATTAACTGGGAACACTTTGAATCCCCAACCACATATTGTGACTTAGGAAAGTATAACTTGGTGAAAAATGGAGGACCCCACCCCCTTTTGGACTTTTGTCTATTCCAGCTGTCTGGAAATGTGAGCTGGAATGGCTAAGATAAGAATTTCAGTGAAACGGAAAAGCAGCCATCCCCATCTTGGACTGAGTTTAAAGAAACTGGAAACTCCTGCTAACACAATCCCTGGATGTGAATCTGTCTCTCCACACCAGGTTTAAGTGACTGAAGAGCTCAGATCTGACACATTTGGGTGGATCTTGGCAGATGTTGAAAAATATAGCCTTGGCTTCCAGTGATAGGAGTGGGAGTTGAACTCTTTCTCTATTTAAAAAAAATCGCTTTTATAAGGTATCTTCTTGCAGTGAATGCTCTCCTAGTTCAACTATCATAATCTTCACACAGACATGAAAATATATGTTTCTTTTATTGTGTAATTCCGTCATTTCTAAATTCCAAATATCAACTCACCCTCTTCTCTCATTCCATCACCCATTTTCTACACCATGACTCTATGGAGAAGAGATGTTTGGCTTCCTCTCTGATGACAGTGCTTGGACCTGTCTTCTTCTTTCTGCCTTCTCTTCCATCCACCAGAGCCCTTACTGAAATGGCCAGTCCTGGAGGATTTGGACCAAAATACCCCTGGGCATTCAAGTATTTGGGAGATAAATTTGGGTATAAATAAATTCTAGGGAATGCTCAACATTTGTCTTCATGACCACGGAAGCATTTCAAAGTACACGTAAGGGGCAAAAGGAAAACAAATATGAAACTTCATGGAATATAAAATAGCATAGGGGTTAAGACTGTAAATGGATGCAGCCAGATTGCTCTATGCATTTCTGTTTGGTCTTGGGGAATTTACTTAACCACTGTGTGCCTTGGTTTTTCCTTCTGTAAACCTACCTTCTTGAGATGCTGTGAGAATTGAGCCCATATATGTAAATCACATAGAACACCTAGTAAGTGCTGTAAAAATAGGATGACTACCTAATTTTCCCATACTGAGACACATTTGAAGATGAAAAGGGACATCGTTAATAATTATGCTAAGACAACAAGTGTAATGTGACTATAAACCAGTTGCTGTTGAATGGACTCTGGCTCATGGTGACTCCACGTGTGTCAGAGTAGAACTGTCCTCCCTAGGGTTTGCAGTGGCTGAGTTTTTGAAAGTAGATCACTAGGCCTTTCTTCTGAGATGCCTCTGAATGGACCGAAACCTCCAACCTTTCAGTAGCAACTGGGCTTATTAACCGTTTGCACTACCCTGGGACTCCCAATGTAACTATACATGCTAGGTATTATTATCATTAAATTTTACTTGAAAGAAAAATTAAATTTTCAAGAAGCCAGCTCTTCCGCAAATGATATACTTATTGGTATAAACTTCCCTGATCTTTTTTATGTAAAAAGATAAAAGTACACCCTGTTTTAACAGGACTTGGGGAAGATGAATTCAGTTGGGTGTAGGAACACACAATAATCTATCAATCTTTGTCTGAGATCCAGAAGCAATGCTTAGAGAGGGGACCTTATGTACATACATGCTGCAGAGGGTAATGGGTAGGGCCCAGAAATCCTTATCTAAATGTGAAATTAAGTTAGATTCATAATGGGGCAGCTAGTTATCAAAGCCAATAGTGACAGCAAAGCAGGCATGTGGTAGCCCAAACAAATTCTCCAAGCACTCTGGCCTTGCTGCCTTTACTTCGGAAGTTGCACTTTCCCCAAAAGCATTTTAAAACCATCAAATGGTATATAACTCAAACGATCTCCTATATCACTTGGTAAATATCATTTTTATGCAAATAACACTTACCTTCTACCTTTGTTTGCCAATAATGCCCTCTCTCTGTGAAGTATTTTCAGAAGCACAATATGTTTTTTTTTTTTTTTAACAGCAACATGTAGAGGAAAATTGGCATAGCAGTGCTTCTGAAAATACTTCAAAGGGGTGGGTGCGGTTGGCAAACAAAGGTAGAAGGTGCTCGTTATTTGTGTTAAAACGCAGTATTCTGTTTTCTTCTGGAATAGTCCAACCCCAGAAGTAATTCATATACACCTTATTCTGATCATTATTTAACAGCAACAGCAAATGTTCCTCTCTCCTTCCTCCCTAGCCCTTCCATGTGGCTTACAGACTCTTTCCTGGCACTTGTCAGAAGAGGAAGAACAACTTTTCTTAGGTGGCAGGGGTGCCAGATGGTAATGAGACAGGCAGGGAATCAACAGTCCCAGAACTGAAGGAAGGATAAGAATATAGAAGATGCCTAGTCAGAACAAGTCCGTACTCTGCTAAATGATATCTGGTTGATCAGAGCCAAACGCCACGCTTATTATTTGAGATTTTTTTTTTTTTGCTTTGAATATGAGATACAGAAAAAAAAAAAAAGGATGACGAAAGGTGAGGTTTAAATGTTGCTTATGTTTGAAGACGAGTACGTGCTAAATGAGGAGGTCCAATCCCAGAAAACAGCAAAAGACAGCTTTATGAAATTAAAAAAAAAAACAAAGATTAAGAAAAGTTTGTTCAAAATACTGAAATTTTAATGGTTACTCATTAACACTTCTGAAGTTAAAAATTCTGATGTTAATTGGATAATCTAGGTTGTTTGTGTCTGAAATATATGACTCATAATTGTGCAGATTCAGTTACATTTTAGGTCAAACAATGCTCCGTTCTTGGCAAAGGTAAAACTAGAGAAATTAAAAGTCTGATATAACATAGTTCATAACATTAGTCACTGTATTAGTTTGCTAGGGCTGCTGTAACAAATTACCACAAACCATACGGTTTAAAACAACTCAAAATTTATTCTCTCACAGTTCTGGAGGCTAGAAGTCCAAAATCCAGGTGTTGGCAGGACTGTGCTCTGCCTGAAGCCCCTACAGGAGAATCTGTTCCATGTTTTTTTTTGTAGCTTCTAGCGTTGCCAGCAACTCTTGGCCTTTCTTGGCTTGTAGGTGCATCACTCCAATCTCTGACCCTGTCATTACATGGTGCTCTCCCTGTGTGTCTGTCTCTGTGTCTCTTCTTACAAAGACACCAGCCATTGGATTAGGGCCCACCCTAATCCAATATGACGTCATTTTAACGATCTCTGCATAAAAACTCTATTCCCAAATAAGGTCACATTCACAAATATTGAGGGTTAAAACCTCAACATATGTTTTGGGAGTGCACGATTCGACCCACAATAGTCTTGTACCATAAATTAACTTTGATAGGATGCTTAGTGTCATGGATTGAATTATGTCCCCCTCCCCCCAAATGTGTGTATCAACTTGGTTAGGCCATGATTCCCAGTATTCTGTGGTTGTCCTCCATTTTGTCATTGTAATTTTATGTTAAAGAGGATTAGGGTGGGATGTAACACCACCCTTACCAGTAAAGGGGGTTTCCCTGGGGTGTGGCCTGTACCACCTTTTATCTCTCAAGAGATAAAAGGAAAGAGAAGCAAGCAGAGAGTTGGAGAACTCATACCATCAAGAAAACATCCTCAGGAGCGAGCGCATCCTTTGGGCCCGTGGTCTCTGTGCCTGAGAGTCTCCTTGACCATGGGAAGACCGAGGACAAGGACCTTCTTCCAGAGCTGACGGAGAGAGAGAAAGACTTCCTCTGGAGCTGACACATTGAATTTGGACTTTTAGCCTACTTTACTGTGAGGAAATAAATTTCTCTTTGTTAAAGCCATTCACTTGTGGTATTTCTGATACTGCAGTACTAGATGACTAAGACACTTAGTATGTGCCAAGCATATGACAAATGCTCTTCCTTTTGTTTACATGTATTTTCTCATTTGATCCTTTATTGTCTCTGAGGTACAGGGAAGTTGGTTGCCCAGGGTCTCACAACTATTAAGTGGAAGAGTGAAGGTCAAACTTTGGACCCTATGTCCTTAGCTCCTGTTCAATTCTGACCTTGGCACCATTACCAAAAAGAGGCTTGGCTCTGAACACTTACCTTAGATTAATGCTAAATACTTATGATTTAATATATGGCACAACAAGAGTATCTAAAGGCAGGATGCAACAAATATACTGCTTTTGTTGATCTCATTCACAGACCTAAAATGGCTTTAAAACAATTTGTGTGTGTTTATGAGTGTTTATATATTATTCGCGTCAGCCAGAAATAGAACCACATATTAAGTATCAGGACCAAAGCCAGGTAAATTGAAGATGTCAGAAGTAACTAAAAGCTCAGGATGAATTACACCGGTTCTTTAGGGCACTCTGGGGAATTTATAGAGCATGTTTCCAGTCTAGCTCTCAAAGCAATAAACTCTACGTAAGTCATCAAATAAAGAAGTGTAGCAGCGCATAATCCTTATCCTGTGTTGTCTGAGAAACAGTTTGCTTTCAGAGACGTGAATCTTTTACATTTGACATCAGATTGTAGTCTATTGAAAGACATATGCTTATCGCAGATAAGCAGATATTTTAGCCGATTAGATAGATGGTCTACAACAGTGTATTTAGAACCATTTCTTTAATGTAATCTTATTCCTCAGCCCAGTATCTGTCATAGGTAAAGGCAGAGCTGCTCTGGATGAAAAGAAAAGGAGTGGGGGCCTGGAGCTCCAGCAGCTGGGTCCCCTTTTGACCTATACCTTGAGGTAGCCCCCAGGGCACCTACATTACCTGTCTAGTGTGCCCTATAACACAGTTTAAAAGCCACTGTTTTAAAAGATGAACCCACAAAATGTGTGGAAGCAAAATCAAGCTTCAGCTGAGAAGACTGTAAAATTTAAGGGAGATAAAATTCTAACCGACTTTATTTAGGACTGTATCTCTTTGGATTTCTACAAATTCCCAAACTGAAGTTCTATGTTGCTACAGAGGAATCTAATTATGTCCATAAAAATGAAGAGCTTGTTAGCTTAACCTCTTTCTGAGGAAATGATAATACGTATCATTAGTAAACATGATTTAAGCCAATCTTCAATATCACTGAGGTGTAAGATCTCCATCTGCATTTTATGGAAGATCAAACAAGATTAGTTAGAAAACTCCACCTCTGACTCTCCATGGGACTTTGAACTGTGGGACTCTAACAGCCTCCTAGCACTTTAGTTTTTTAATGTAAGCTTGGAAGATAATATATATTCTTCACTTAAAAGTTAGTAAGAAGAGTTGGGTGGCGCCAACATGACACTATAGACACATTTAATATGAGTTCTTGCGTTTTTCATAAAAAGGGATCACTTAAAATTAATTTGAATTGCAAACCAACCAACAAACCAACAAAAAAACCCCCAAACTCCCATATATTTAGGAAATAAAAATACACTTCCAAATAATTGATTGGTTAAAAATTATGAAAAAGAACATTATAAATCAAAGCTTATGAGGTGTAGGTAATGCAATTCTTAGGGAAATGTGTAAAACAGTATAGTTTAGTAGTACTCAGAAATGAATTTATGTGTATAGTAAAATGAGAAAATTACAAATTAATGTGATAAGTTTTCAAATACAGAACCTAGTAAAAGGAAACAGTTTGAATCCAAAAATATAAAACAGGAATAATAAAGGTAAGAGCAGAAACTTCCGTAAAAACTAGTTCAAAGGAAAAAAAAAAACACTAATAAAATAAACTTCTGGAAAAAACGATCAAGTGAAAAACAGAGAAAGAAAAACAAATATTTGGCGTGAAAAGAAGGGACAAAACAATAAATATAATGTTTTTTACTTGCAAGACACAGAGATTATAATAAATTTTATGCCTAAATTTAGATAAATTGGATTATTTAAAAGAAATGTAAGTTGCCAAAATTTATTCAAGAAAAAATAATAAACCTGAATAGACCAATAACCACCAAAACATTTAATTTAATTAATAATCACAACTTACACCCACCTACCCTCTTCCCATAAAGGCACCAAGCCCAGAAAGTTTTACCAGATCATTTTTGCAAACTTTTAACTTACAGATAATTTTAATTTTATGAAAAGTTTTGAGAGAATAGAAGGGGGGAAACTCACCTAACCCATTAGAAATGAAGCTTGATAATATAAGCCTCATAAAATATAGCTTGATAACCTTGACATCTAAACTTTATAAGGAAAGTACAATAAAAATGAAAAGACTAATCTCATTTATAAACGTAAATGCAAAATTCCAGTATTTTATCTCTTTCTCTGGGTCAGTCTTGTTAGAGAATTGGTTACCAAATTGAATCTCATGCTAAGTCTAGGATGGGTTAATAGTTCAACAATAGAAAATACATTTATGCATAAAGCACAATAATAGATAAAAGGTTACAAAAACACACCAGCAGCTCATTAAATAAAAGAAAAGCATACAATAAAGTTCACTATCTTCTGATAATAAAAACTATTAGTAAACTAGGAATGAAAAATATGATATGTCTTCATCAAAATCATTGCTATCACTGAGAATAGTCATGTAGCTTTGGTTATTTTAGTAATTGCGATAAGAGAAGGAAAAAAGATAAGAGATCCATGCATACATTAAAAGGAAAAAGAGAAAATTATAATTTTCAGACAATATAATTTTCACAAAAATATCCAAGAAAATCTAAAGAAAATCATGAGAAATAATAAGACAGCTTACCTGAGGTGATGGAGAAAAGATTTACATATAAATTTCAAAATTTTCTATATCACAGCTACAAACATTTTGCAAATGTAACAGAAATTAAAAAAAAAATTTCCAATATAATAAAACATATAAGACCTAGGAATAAATAGGAAAGGAATATGTTTTACATGGGTAAAACTATAAAATAGTTTTGAAACACATAAAATGAGACTTGATTAAATGGAAATATACCCTATGTTTATATACGAAAATATTAAACTTACACAAATTTGTTTATAAAGTCAATGTGATTCCAACGAAAATTTCAATAGGATTTTTTATGGGATTTGAGAACTTGATTCTAAAATTCATAAGGAAGGGTATAAGTCCCAAAAGAGCTGGGTTCATTCTGAAGAGGAATAACAAGGAGGAGAAAGATGACACTCTCCATACTAGTTATCAAGACTTATTTATATACTACGGAGTATGTTGTTATCTCAGTAAAGGGTAAATACACCAAAAGGACAAAAGAGAAAACAAAATAACAAAACTTAACCTGTTTGGGATTTAAGTTAATGAGAGAAGTATCATTACAAAATGGTAAAATATAATAAATGGCGTTGGAACAACCACATATCCAAATGCAAAAAAATAGATCCCTATCTCACACCATATGCACACATTTAATTCCATTTGATTAAAGACTTCACAGGTTTTGGAAGACTATAAAGCATATCTTCACTGCCCTGGGATAGAGATGAATTCTTAAACAACACATCAAAAAAAATTAAAAAAAAGAAATCATAAAGGGATATGTTGATCCATTTAACTATATCTAAATTATAGATTTCTGTATGACAAAAGATGTAATAAGCAAGAATGAGAGATGTTTGTGACATACAGAACAAAGTATTAATATCTAGAACATATAGAAATCTTACAAATCAATAGGGAAAAGACAATTCAATTAAAAAAAGAGAATGGTTATTGTGGATGGGTACCTGCCACTTTTGTTGGGTTGAATGCAAATGATCAAGTTCACAAGCATGTTAATGTGAGCAAATAAAGGGTTTGTCTTGCTTTAAGGCTATGGCTACAGAGTTATCATTAGAAGATTTGGAAAGGATACTGCATATCTGAAAGAGCCTTTTTTTTACTCATGTCTGAGGACCGACAAACATATGGAGTTAAAAGAGTCAGAGAAGTCAACTGTCAACCTTGAGGGACAAAGAGGGAATTTGAATGTCCTTTTTCTGGGTGGTACAGCAATCTTTATATGGCCTCTTGGTCTAGAGCCCGGGTGATGCAGTGGTAAAACATTTGGCTGCTAACTAAAAGGTTGACAGTTCGAATCCACCAGCAGCTCCTTGGAAAACCTATAGGGCAGTTCTCTGTCCAATAGGGTCATTAGGAGGTGGAATCGACTTGATGGCGATGGAGTTTTTTTTTTTGGGGGGGTGGGTATTTGAAGCACAGGTAATGTTAAACAAATTTACAAAACATTTAATTACATTTAGTCTAAAAATATAAAAAAAAAGGATATTAAAATTTAACAGATGCATCTGGGCATATTGAACTTATCTATAACAACTGATAACTGCCATTTTGGTTCAGAGTGCCAGCCAATTCTCCATATAAACTCCTTCTCTACCCCATAAAAATTAGCAAAGGATACGAAGACATAATTTCGGAAAGAAGGAACTCATATGGCTAGTAGACTTTGGAAAGGTATCATCCTCTTTAGTAATGAATAAAATGCAAGTTAAAACAATAATGAAATACAATTTCATACCCAATACATTAGAAATGATTTTAAAACTTGAAAATTCTAAATGTTTGAAATCAAGTGAGGACTTACAAACTCTCATACACAGCTGGTAGGAGTATAAATTTTGGAAAGCAATTTGAAAATTGTACAATTAAAAGTGTATACCTCTGACAAGCTAATGATTCTACTTCATGGTATAAGTGGTATATATTCTACAGACAATCTTGGCATGTGTGCACAAGGAGACATTGGTTTTAATAGTGAAGACTGGCAACAATCTAAACGCACATCAATATTAGTGTATACACATATTATACAGTATTTATGTAATAAATCACAATTAGAAGGCAGAAGCTATACCTATATGTACGAAAATTAATAGACAAAACAATATCTAATGAGTAAAAAGCAAGAAGTACATATACACTATGATAAAATAGTCCTCTGCATTGGACCTTTTATCTATCTCTATGCTGTTGTTAGCTGTTGTCGAGCCCGCCCCTGATTTATGGTGACCCATGTTACAGAACAGAACTACTCCACAGGATTTTCTTGGCCGCAGTCTTTACAGAAGCAGATTGCTAGGCCATTCTCCAGCAGAGCCACTGGGTGGGTTTGAACCACCAATCTTCAGATTAGCAGTTGACTGCAAACTGTTTGTGCCACCCAGAGAAGGAATAAGAACAGGTACAGGAACAATTTACACCAAGTATAAGATAGCGGTTTCTTGTGGGAATGGAGGGAGGGGAAGGTAAGGTTATCAAAGATTTAAACTTTATTGGTGTTATGGATTGAATTGTCCTTGTTTAGAAATAGGATCTTCAGAGATGTTATTAGTTAGCAAGAGTTAGCATGAGATCATACCAGAGTGCAGCGGGTCATAAGCCAATCTGAGTGAATGTAGTGGGTACCCGCTTACTTACAAGAACACAGAGAGGCAGACAGAGCGAAGTCGGCCATGTGACCACAGGCTTACACTGTAGCTGCACACCAAGGAATGCTTGGGCTTAGAAGCTGAGAGAGACAAAGAAAGACAAAGGAAACTTCAGAGCCTTTGGAGAGAACATGGCCCTGTCAACACCCAGAATTCAGACTACTAACCTCCAGAAATGTGAGGCAATACGTTTCTTTTCTTATAAACCACCCAGTTTGTGGTTCTGTTACAACAGCCCTAGGAAACTAATATAACCGGTAATGTTTTATTTCCCAATTAAAACAAACAAACAAAAAAACCAAAAAGACATCAACAGATGTGGAGTAAACATGTCCAACTGCTGACATTTGTTAATCCCATGTGGTGGATACATGGATGTTTGTTATTTTATTCTCTGGAATTTTCTATATTAAAAACTGATAAAAAGGAGTCTTGGAAACCCTATTGGGCAGTTCTACTCTGTCCTATAGGGTGGCTATGAGTGGGAATCAACTCCACGATGTTTTTTTTTTTTTTCCTGTTAAAATTTCCATATTAAGCTATTCTGTCAACATTGTGTGTGAATTCCTATACCACTGAGCATGAGTTCCTATACTTGATAGATTGCTATCCATACACGTTAAAATGAAATGTCCAAATCTAATAAACTACTACAAAATTTTCCCCATCTCTCAGGCCCTATTTACTTTTTCAGGTCTAAGTAAAGTCCAGAATGAAATATTCAAACCATATGGCGTCTTACAGCAAGCCTTGACAACAGGACAATAGTCAATTTATTTCAAAAAAAATCAAATGGAACTGAAATAAAATCAATTTGCATGCACTAATGAGCTTATGATTAAATAGTTCCATGTTTTACAAAAACACATTTGATGTACTGAGTAATGTGTTGTGTAATAGAAAGTGCTTTCCAAATCTTTCAGTGTTTGAATTAAGATTTTTTTGTGCTCTTTCCTTTGTACGTATTAGAAAGAATATTATGTCTCCCTCATTTCATTTTGGACAGGGCTCTGTTGTGTCTTGAATAAAGTTATGTTTAGTAAAACTGAGAGTAAAATGCTTTAATGAACCAAAATCTTAAAAGCTGAATCTTTGAGAATTGTCTTCAAATGAGGATTTTATAACCTCGAATGATGGCTAATAATCTCAGTTTTAGAGAGATGCTTACCTGACACTTGTTACTGTGTCATTGACAATGCATTGCTCCTCTTGGGATAGCTCAGCTGTGTCATCTGTGCTGATGCAATGTCCACATGAAGGAATTTCAGAGGAGGACAGAAAGGCATTTGCAGCTTTAATTTTCCCAGTTTTAAAGGATGACACCATGATATCAGAGGCTAATGTAGCCCCAAAGGAGATGACCTTTCTCTGCTAAAAGGTTAATGTGTCTCCTGCTACTTCCTAATTGTTAGGCTTTTATCTTACTTCAGTGGTCATTCTTGGGAATTGGATCTTCACAGAGTTAGTGATTTATCCACTCTCAGAGGGACCCCAGCCAAACATCCGTGGCCAAAAGCACTCAGAAGTGAATAGAGGCAGAGGATAAGGCTGGCTGCCAAGAGAATAGCGTTGGATTGTAAATAAACAGGGCAACCTCCACATAGCTGTTCCAAAGATTTAGATTGTGTTAAGGGCCACAGGGGGTTTGATCTATGTGAGTAATAAAGGGGCCTGCTGTACTCTCTGCAATATCCCTTGTATCTCAACTCCTTCTACCAAGATCAAATATTTTCTTTTTAAGAAGGATAAACTAACTCACTGACTCATCTCAACCCTCAAGAAAACAAGTAAAACTTTTTTTTTTTGGTCTGTCTAAGGTTATGTTAGGTGAAATGAGAAAGCAGCAATGTTAATAAAAAATGCATATTTTCCATTGTGAATATTTTCTAACCCTCGTAGGGAGACAGAGCAAAGGAGGGAGATAGAAAGAAACAAAATGTGAAGCATAGAAAGAGAAGGAGAATAAGAAAGAAGAAGGAGAAGAAGAAGAGGGGGTGGGTGGGAAGAGAGGTGAGGGCAGGGAGGGAAGAAAGGAGAGAAAAAGAAAACCTGAGAGACACTGCTTGTATGTCTGTACACACATGTGGACACATCTAAAAGATTCCACAATTTTGCTTGTTTTTCAGTTAAATTTGTTGTTTTAGTCTTCATCATGGTTTATGTCAGGCATTTTAAGTCTAAGTAGACAGGCCACTTCAATTGTTTTAACACCCTAAATGATTGGATAGCTAAAACTACCCAGCTGAGTCAACCATTTAGCAATTTCAGGGACTGAACAGCGATTGATGTGGTATACGAGGCAGGCTCAGACTGTAATTTGTTACTTCAGAGAAAGAAAGCTAACAAATTCTTTGGGATACCGAAGAGGAATTGTAAAACTTGTGTTAAGTGATAGGATGATAATATTACGTTACTGGGTGGTTAGTCCTAAGAAGAGCTTCCACGCATGGAAGGGGTCTGCCTAAGTATATTTCCAGCTCTGACTTTCTGGAAGAGAAAACAGCTTCTATATTTTAAGTTTGAGGAAATGGATCACATCCTTACTCTGTCAAAATGGCAGCTGATTGAGAACTAGGCACAGGAGTCAGAGAAAATTGCAAAGTCAGCTTTAATGATCGTAAAGCTAGATTGGTAAATGCAGTTTGAATATAGTTTCCTAATAACTTTTTTCCTAACCCTTTCATTACTATAGTTTTCTCCTTAATTTTTTTTTTTTTGATGGCATGTGTCTTCTGTATTGGAATGCATGCTTATTAATTAAATGTGTTTAAATTTTTAGCTGATAATATAGATTTTGAGAAATATTATCTGGTAATACAAGCCACCAATGAGGTGAGTGGCACTCTCCTGCTACTGCTCTGTGGTATGACAATATACCAATGGGAGCTAGGTCAGTAATTTCTTGCGGATGCCT
Organism: Loxodonta africana; assembly: GCF_030014295.1. Lineage (NCBI taxonomy): Eukaryota > Metazoa > Chordata > Mammalia > Proboscidea > Elephantidae > Loxodonta > Loxodonta africana. Next base: position 42,603,723 of record NC_087346.1, on the reverse strand, counting down.
TTCCATTAGATTACACAGGGAATCTTTGGTTTTCCAAATATAGCACAGAAAAACCGAAACAAACCCATAAGTCTCCTTAGCTATCACGCAAGAAAGCCGTAATTATGCTTGCAAGCCTTATCTCACAGAAATAAAGGAAACAAAGGTAAAAAGGGCAAACATTTACAAAACTCATTCAGGAAGCATCACCTAACAGAATGCCCAACCTACAAGACAATGAAGATCGAACTCTAGTCTGCTGAGCTTCACACATTTCAAAAAGGGCCCACCTTGACACTAAGCACATTACAACTGGAATAATGCCTTACCTCTGAGGTCCAGAGGCATAAAAAATGGCTGGCATACTATTTATACCAATGGTAATGAAAGTGTTATTTGAATTTAGCTAAAAGATGAGGTCTCCTGAGTAGTTACTTTCCCAACCAGCAATGTCTCACCATGTTCAATCAGGAAGTCCAAGATCAGGAGCAAAAGAAGGAGGCTACCTGTGTGCACTGACTTACCATGTTAACCTTGACCACTGGAGAAGTATGGCTCAGTGAATATCAGACTCTTCAATGTGTCAAATAAATAACTTCTCCTCCTATGGAAAGGAACAAATGAGATCTAGAAGAAAATATAGATGCCCCTAACCAACTCTCCTGAGTGAACAGAAGCTCTTATTTTATAGGCCAGCAGGAAAGAGTAAAGGAGCCCTGGTGGTGCAATGGTTCAGCACTTGGAGGTTTGAACAGATAAACCACTTCAGTGGGAGAAATATGTGGAAGTCAGCTTCTATAAAGACTTACAACCTTGGAAACCGTATGGGTTAGTTCTACTTTGTCATATAGAATCACCAGGAGTTGAAATCAACTTGATGGCAGTAGGTTTAGGAAAGAATAATGGAGAGAAAATGTCATCCCTAAAACATTTTTAAAAAAATGAAGTTACTTTTATTTTACTCCAAATTTCAGTAAAAGAGTTCATGTGAATACAGGAAGCTTTGGCTAAGCATGTGGGGGTGCTGATAAGAGACTCCAAGTTTATTACAGAGAAGGATGTGAGACTAGAGGGCAGTGATGTGGGAATTCACATTCGTTGAACACTGGCTGTGTCATATACCATTCTAGACTCGTAATATTCAGAATATCGTTAACCTCTACGACAACCCAGCAAATCTGAGGTTATTCTTTAAGTTCAGACAAGCTTGGAAAAGAGAGAAGTAAGGGTAAGTTGAACTCATTTTGGTGTCAAAGCTCACAATATTTGTACTATACCACCCTGTTCGTACAAACCCAACAACCAGTTTTTGGCAAAGTCTTTTACAGGGTAGCATATGATTACCACTGAAAGGATGGGTAGAACAGCTAAAATTGTTCACAATAGCCCCAAACTGGAAACAGTCCGAATGCTCATTAATTGGTAAATGAATAAACAAAATATGGTAAATCCAGTCAATATAACACTACTTAGCAACCAAAAGTAATACACTACTGATACATACTACAATGCGGATGAACCTCAAAAACATTACACTAAGTGAAAAAGCCAGACATAAAAGGGTACATGTTGTATGATTGCATTTATATAAAATGTTCAGAAAAATCAAATCTTTGGAGGCAGAAAGCAGTTAGTGGTTGCCTGGGACTGGTTGTGAGAGTGGGGATTGATGGTAAATGTGCATGAGGGAACTTTTGGGGTCAAAAGAAATGTTCTAAAATTGAATTATGGTGATGATTGCAAAACTATACATTTAATAAAAAATCTTTGGGTTGTACACTTAAAATGGGTAAATTTTATGGTATGTGAATTATAACTGAACATAGTGGTTAAAAAATTTTCCAGCAAAGATTATGAATTGTGAGTACCACTTTTTATTCTTAGTTTACAGAATATATTAAAGCCTGATTGGGAATTCTTAATATTGATTTTTATATTACTAAGCATAGTATTTAAGATAGGACAGTGGTTAAGAGCTCAGGCTGTTAACCAAAACATTGACAGTTGAAATCCACCAGGCGCTCCTTGGAAGCCCTATGGGGCATGTAAGATTGTGACTAAAAAGCAATACTTCTTTAAAAGCCTAAATGACTGTCTCTAAAAAAAAAAAAAAAAATGGTTTTTTTTTTTTAGAGACAGTCAATTAGGCTTTTAAAGAAGTATTTTTTTTTTAACATCGAAGTTCGATAGCAATTCTGTTTCAATAAATGTGGAGGAAACTGAATATAAAGTGTCGGGGATTCTACTCAGAGAAGGAGAGAACACTTGTAAGACTAGCTCTCCTCCAGTCAAATAGGGGAGGCAACTCTAAATTGGATGGTGGCAGAAGCAACTGTGGGTGTGGCTTTCCCCTTCCCCTGAGCATTCCTGAATTAATAATGTTGTTGTTGTTAGGTGCCCTGAGTTGGTTTCGACTCATAGCAACACTATGTACCCTGCACCATCCTCTCAATCGTTGCTAGGCTTGAGCCCATTGTTGCATCCACTGTGTCAATCCATCTCATTGAGGGCTTTCCTTTTTTTTTTTTTTTTGCCAACCCTCCACTTTACCAAACATAATGTCCTTCTCAAGGGACTGGTACCTAATAAAATGTCCAAAGTAAGTGAGACAAAGTCTTGTCATTCTCGCTTCAAAGAAGCATTCTGCTGTACTTCTTCCAAGACAAATTTGTTCATTCTTCTGGCAGTTCATGGTGTATCCAATATTCTTCACCAACAGCATAATTCAAATGCGTCAATTCTTCTTTGGTATTCCTTATTCACTGCCAGCTTTCCTAAGCATATGAGGTGATTGACAATATCATGGCTTGGGTCAGGCACACCTTAGACCTCAAAGTGACATCTTTGCTTTTTAACACTTTAGAGACGTCTTTTGCAGCAGATTTGCCTGATGCAATACGTCGTTTGATTTCTTGACTGCTGTTTCCATGGGTGTTGATTGTGGATCCAAGTAAAATGAAATCCTTGACAACTGTAATTTTTTCTCTGTTTATCCAAGAGTTCCACTCTGTCCTATTGAGTCACTATGATTCAGAATTGACTCAATGGCACACAACAACAACAACGATCTTTACAGTAGTAGATCACCAGGCCTTTCTTGCTACTGAGTGCTTTTGAACTACCAAACTTTAGGTTAGTAATGGGCTGCAAACCATTTGTGCCAATGAGGGACCTAGGGACATTATACAAGAGGTCAAAAGCATGAGCAAAGGTAAGAAGCTTGTGATACATTTTGGGGAATATCAAAGAGTCCAGTTTAGGCAAAGAGTAGAGTGTCAGCAGAAAAAGTTCTGTATAATGAGAGGAAAAAGGACTGGAGTCACCTAAAATCCTAGCACTGCTATCACTTTGGGGAAAGTAACTCAATATTCAGGAGCATCATTTTTCTATCCTAAGAGATTTTGGTCTTCTCTTTTCTCCCACATGTCTGTCAGTCTGTCGTACTGTGGGGGCTTGTGTGTTGCTGTGATGCTGGAAGCTATGCCAACAGTATTCAGATACCAGCAGGATCACCCATGGAGGACAGGTTTCAGCTGAGCTTCCAGACTAAGACAGACTAGGAAGAAGGACCCAGCAGTCTATTTCTGAAAAGCATTAGCCAGTGAAAACCTTATGAATAGCAGCGGAACTTTGATATAGTGCTGGAAGATGAGCCCCCCAGGTTGGAAGGCACTCAAAAGATGACTGGGAAAGAGCTGCCTCCTCAAAGTGGAGTTGACCTTAATGATGTGGATGGAGTAGAGCTTTCAGGGCCTTCATTTGCTGGTGCGGCATGACTTAAAACGAGAAGAAATAGCTGCAAACATCCATTAATAATTGGAACATGGAATGTACAAAGTATGAATCTAGGAAAATTGCAAATCATCAAAAATGAAATGGAACGCATAAACATCTATATCCTAGGCATTAGAGAGCTGAAATGGACTGGTATTGGCCATTTTGAATTGGACAATCATATAGTCTACTATGCTGGGAATGACAACTCGAAGAGGAATGGTGTTGCATTCATCATCAGAAAGAATGTTTCAAGATCTATCCTGAGGTACAACGCTGTCAGTGATAGGATAATATCCATACGCCTACAAGAAAGACCAGTTAATACGACTATTATTCAAATTTATACACCAACTACTAGGGCCAAAGATAAAGAAATAGAAGATTTTTATCAGCTGCTGCAATCTGAAATTGATTGAACATGCAATCAAGATGCATTGGTAATTACTGGCGATTGGAATGCAAAAGTTGGAAACAAAGAAGAAGGATCAGTAGTTGGAAAATATGGCCTTGATGATAGAAACAATGCCAGAGATCGAATGATAGCATTTGCAAAACCAATGACTTCTTCATTGCAAATACCTTCTTTCACCAACATAAACGGCAACTATATATTTTCTTTATACACATGGACCTCACCAGATGGAACACACAGAAATCAAACTGACTATATCTGTGGAAAGAGACAATGGAAAAGCTCAATATCATCAGTCAGAAAAAGGCCAGGGGCCGACTGTGGAACAGACCATCAATTGCTCATATGCAAGTTCAAGCTGAAACTGAAGAAAATCAGAGCAAGTCCACGAGAGACAAAATATGACCTTGAGTATATCCCACCTGAATTTAGAGACCATCTGAAGAACAGATTTGAAGCACTGAACACTAGTGACCACAGACCAGACGAGTTGTGGAATGACATCAAGGATGTCATCCATGAAGAAAGCAAGAGGTCACTGAAAAGACAGAAAAGAGAGAAAAGACCAAGATGGATGTCAGAGGAGACTCTGAAACTTGCTCTTGAGCATCAAGCAGCTAAAGCAAAAGGAAGAATTGATGAAGTAAAAGAACCGAACAGAAGATTTCAAAGGCCCTCTTGAGAAGAAAAAGTAAAGTATTATAAAGACATGTGCAAAGAGCTGGAGATGGAAAACGAAAAGGGAAGAACACGCTCACTGTTTCTCAAGCTGAAAGAACTGAAGAAAAAATTCAAGCCTCAAGTTGCAATAGTGAAGGATTCCATGGGGAAAATATTAAATGATGCAGGAAACATCAAAAGAAGATGGAAGGAATACACAGAGTCATTATACCAAAAAGAATTAGTTGATATTCAACCATTTCAAGAGGCGGCATATGATCAGGAACCGATAGTACGGAAGGAAGAAGCCCAAGCTACTCTGAAGGCATTGGCGAAAAACAAGGCTCCAGGAATTGATAGAATATCAATTGAGATGTTTCAACAAACAGATGCAACGCTGGAGGTGCTCACTCGTCTATGCCAAGAAATATGGAAGACAGCTTCCTGGCCAACTGACTGGAAGAGATCCATATTTATGCCTATTCCCAAGAAAGGTGATCCAACAGAATTTGGAAATTATAGAACAATACCATTAATATCACACGCAAGCAAAATTCTGCTGAAGATCATTCAAAAATGGCTGCAGCAGTATATCGACAGGGAGCTGGCAGAAATTTCAGGCTGGTTTCAGAAGAGGACATGGAACCAGGCATATCATTGCTGATGTCAGATGGATTCTGGCTGAAAGCAGAGAATACCAGAAGGATGTTAACCTGTGTTTTATTGACTATGCAAAGGCATTTGACTGTGTGGATCATAACAAACTATGGATAACACTGCGAAGAATGGGAATTCCAGAACACTTAATTGTGTTCATGAGGAACCTTTACATAGATCAAGAAGCACTTGTTCGGACAGAACAAGGGGATACTGATTGGTTTAAAGTCAGGAAAGGTGTGCATCAAGGTTGTATTCTTTCACCATACCTATTTAATCTGTATGCTGAACAAATAATCTGAGAAGATGGACTATATGAAGAAGAATGGGGCATCAGGATTGGAGGAAGACTCATTAACAACCTGCGTTATGCAGATGACACAACCTTGCTTGCTGAAAGTGAAGAGGACTTGAAGCACTTACTAATGAAGATCAAAGACCACAGCCTTCAGTATGGATTGCACCTCAACATAAAGAAAACAAAAATCCTCACAACTGGATCAGTGAGTAACATCATGATAAACGGAGAAAAGATTGAAGTTGTCAAGGATTTCATTTTACTTGGATCCACGATCAACAGCCATGGAAGCAGCAGTCAAGAAATCAAAAGATGCATTGCATTGGGCAAATCTGCTGCAAAGGACCTCTTCAAAGTGTTGAAGAACAAAGATGTCACCTTGAAGACCAAGGTGCGCCTGACCCAAGCTATGGTATTTTCAGTCGCATCATATGCATGTGAAAGCTAGACAATGAATAAGGAAGACTGAAGAAGAGTTGATGCCTTTGAATTGTGGTGTTGGTGAAGAATATTGAATATACCGTGGACTGCCAAAAGAACGAACAAATCTGTCTTGGAAGAAGTACAACCAGAATGCTCCCTAGAAGCAAGGATGGCGAGACTGCGTCTTACATACTTTGGACATGTTGTCAGGAGGGATCAGTCCTTGGAGAAGGACATCATGCTTGGCAGAGTACAGGGTCAGCGGAAAAGAGGAAGACCCTCAACAAGGTGGATTGACACAGTGGGTGTAACAATGAGCTCCAGCATAACAACCATTGTGAGGATGGCACAGGACCAGGCAGTGTTCCGTTCTGTTGCGCATTGGGTCGCTATGAGTCAGAACCGACTCAACAGCACCTAACAACAAGAACAACAAGAGATTTTGGTCTTCTTTTCCTATGCTCTCCTTAGCCAATAATAAGAAATGATTACATTAACTGAGGCCTTGTTATGAACCAGGTACTCCTGTAAGCACATTAATTATATTAATTCAAATACCTGTACAAAAAACTTTCAACACTTTAAATTCCTTACCTTATTCAACCCTTACAATAATTCTATGATGTAAGGGTTGTGAGGATAAAATGGAATAACATAACACTGTGCTTGGCTTATAGTATGTCCTTAGATAAGTGCTCTTCTTTACCTTTCCCATCCCTTTTCTTGTAAGTGAATAGTGGGATCTAAGCCTGAAAAGGAAGCTTGAGCCAAACTGCAGAAGTTTCTTGCTATTAGTACTTTATTCAGCCAACAGCTTTTGGTCTTTGAAGGTTTTGGAGCTGAAAAGTGAAATGTTTATAGTTGTGATTTCCCTTTACAAGCAATCAGGTCCTGTGGGTTAGAATTTTTGCTCATTACTTCATCAACTTTTGAGAAGTAAAATTTCCAATGCAAGTTGCAAATTTATCAGATCTTCTTCTTGCATTAGAATGAATATCCATCAGATGACTAGAGGGTCTTGGTAGAATCAACGAGCTCTGCTTGTTATCATATCAAGTCCATTTGCTTTTTCCATTACCCGTGGTGATACAAAGAGCTGAGCCAAAAGTGTTATTCCTGACTATCTTTCTTGCTATGAGAAATACTGAGGCACCCTTCACTACCTATTGTCTAGCCATTCCATTTAAGATTTTTAATTTTTTTTCCTCTCTCTACCTATCAGATTTCAATTTAAAGTCCTCTTTAAACAGCTCTGCTGTTTTTCTGGATGGTACCCACTAGCACTGATTTTTACCACTGGGATCAATTTTAGTCTCCGTCACCAAACGAACAGAGACCAATGGATGGTTAACTCAGAATCTCTCCAGATATCTTACACACCTCTTCCTTATCTCCTTTATTTCAGATTTTTTATCATTTTCATGTATGCAAACTACTGATTAAAAAGAAAAAAACAAAAAGATAAATACCATCATCACAGGCTTAACCTCTTCGTAAACCTAAGGTAGATTCCCAGACTCTGAAACCATTTTTTTTTAGTATACCTCTTAAAGAATTTATTCATTCTAATTAGCAACTGTATCATTCAATACAGGAAAATTATAAACTCAAGATTTAAACAAAAGATATTTAAAACTGTAATAAGTCATAAACCAGGTGAAACATTGCTGTGGCATCGATTTTGACTCGACAACCCCATGTGTGTCAGAGTAAAACTGTGTTCCATAAGATTTCAACAGCTGATTTTTCAGAAGGTCACCAGGTCTTTCTTCCAAGACATATGTGGGTGGACTCAAATCTCCAACCTTTAGGTTAGCATCTGAGCATGTTAACTGTTTACACTACCCAGGGACTCCTAATAAGTCATAAGGCTGATGAAAATGCAAGAATAACTTCTTGGGCCATCTAAAACTGAAGGGTAGGGATCATGATTTGGGATTCACAGATGGAGTATCCCTTTCACATCTTCTTAGAATACACTCAATATAGACGAGATTGTTTGAAGGCAGTTTTCAAGAACAAATGCCCTAATCTTGTTCCTCAGCTTGCAGTTCCTACAGGCCAACAGATAGGCTTAGACTAGGGTCCCTCTCAAAAAGAGATACATAATTACCATGCGTAACAAATGTGTCCCCAACTATTGTTACCACATGTGAGTCTGTGTTAGTGGTACTGAATGGACACTTGATCTAAGAATTTGTTTTATGTCCAACAATCAAGGAAGTGAATTTTAATGGAAAACTTGGGACTCTTTTATCCCCAAAGTCTTTGCACATGCTGCTTGTTTACTTGTATATCGTCTCACTCTATTGTAAGCTCCATGAGGGCAAAGAACATTTCTATTTTGTTCACTGTTGAATCTGCAGCACCAAGCATTGTACTGGCATGTAATAGGCACAGTGATGATTTGTGATTGATTTTGTAGTTTATTTTATTTTTGTTGTTGTTGGGAATATACACAGCAAAACATACGCCAATTCAGCAGTTTCTACATGTACAATTCAGAGACGTTGATTACATTCTTTGAGTTGTGCAACCATTCTCACCCTCCTTTTCTGAGTTGCTCCACTCCATAAGGTTTTCTTTTTTTTAAAATAATATTTTATTGTGTTTTAGGTGAAAGTTTACAAAGCGAATTAGGTTCCCATTTAATAATTTTTATACAAGTCGTTCCGTGATATTGGTTATATTTTTCACAATGTGTCAGTATTCTCATTATTTCTATTCTGTTTGTTCTGTTACCATTAATCTAGCTTCCCTGCCCCTCCTTACCTTCTCATTTTTGCTTTAGTGTAAATGTTGACTGTTTGGTCTCATATAGTTGATTATTTAAGAGAGCACAGTAATCACAAGGTGATATTGTTTATTTTATAAGCCAATCTATTATTTGGCTGAAAGGTGACCTGCGGGATGGGCTTCAGTTCCCAGTTCAAAGGATATCTTGGGGTGATACTCTGGGGGGGTTTCTATAGTCTCTATTAGTCCAGTAATTCTGGTCATTTTCAGGAATTTCGAGGTTTATTCTACATTTTCTCCCATTCTATCTGGGACCTCCAATTGTGTCCCTAGCCATAACAGCAGGTAATGGTAGCCAGGCACCATCTAGTTCTTCTGGTCTCAGGTTAGATAAGGCCATGGTTCATGTGGGATGTTAGTCTTGTAGACTAGTTTCTTCTCTAAATCTTTGGGCTCCTTCATTCTCTTTTGCTTCAGACAAGTAGAAACCAAAAATTGTATCTCAGATGACCACTCATAAGCTTTTAAGACTCAGATGATATTCACTGAACTAGGATGTAGAACAAAATCTTCATGAACTATGCTATGCCAGTTCACTGAGTTGTCCCATAAGACTATGGCCCTAAGCCTTTTAACATAGTAAACTAATCTGCTTAGGTGTTTGCATATGTCTAAGAAGTCTCTGTAACTGTGCCACCATGTGCTTTATTATATATATATGAACACATATGCTGCACACACAAACATGTAAACACATATACCTACAGATACACCTATAAATGAGCACATATCTACCTATGTAGGCACACACATATTTTTGGGTTGTTGCTACTTTTACTGCAAAATTGTTCCCTGTTCTCGAGTTCATCTTACTGTCTTCATTTACCTTGATCAAGTTGTGCAGACTTGTTCATATTGGATATTGCCTTTCCCATCATCAAAAATAATAAGTGTCTACTATCTTTTTTTTTTTTTACTATCTAGAAAGTGATTTCCCCTCCGTACCCCTTCCACCCCTGATAATCATCAAAGAATGTTGCTTTCTATGTGTATGCCTATTGTTGACTTTTGTAAAAGTGAGACCATACAATATTTGTCCTTTTGTGATTGATTTATTTCATTCAGCATAATGCCCTACAATTCATCCATGTTGTAAGGTGTTTCACAAACTCATCATTATTCTTTATAGTTGTCTAGTATTCCATTGTAGTATGTACCACAATTTGTTTATCCACTCATCTGTTGATGGGCACTTAGGTTGTTTCCATCTCTTTGCTATTGTAAGTAATGCTCTGGTAAACATAGGGGTTCATATCTCTGTTTGTGTCTCTGCTCTTATATGTGTAAGACGTATACCTAGGAGTGGGATTGCTAGATCATAAGGTATTTGATTTCTAGCTTTTTGAAGAAGTGTCATACTATTTTCCATAGTGGTTGTGCCATTTTACAACCCCACAGCAGCGTGTAAGAGTTTCAATCTCCCCACAACCTCACCAGCTTCTGTCGTTTTCTCTTTTTTTGATCAGTGTCATTTTTGCAGGGGTGAGATGGTATCTCACCGTAGTTTTGATTTGCATCTCTTTAGTGACTAATGATCTCTAGTATCTTTTCATGTGTCTGTTAGCCGCTTTGGTGATGTCCTCTTTGCTGAAGTATCTGTTCATAACCTTTGCCCATTATTATTTTTATTGGACTGTATTTTTTTTTGTTATTGAGTTGTTGAAGTTTTCTATATATTTTAGAGATTAGACCTTTGTCAGATACGTCATTGCCAAAGATTTTTTTCCCAGTCTGTAGAATTTCTTTTTACTCTTTTGGTAAAGTCTTTAAATGGACATAAGTATTTAATTTTTAAGAGGTCCAAGTTATCTCATTTGTCTTCTGTTGTTCATGAATTTGTAGTTGTGTTTGATAGACTATTTATACCAAAAGTTAGGTCCCTTAGTTTTGTCCCTAAGTTATCTTTCAGGAACTTTATACTTTTAGCTTTAACATTTAGATCTTTGATCCATTTTGAGTTAGTTTTTGTGTGTGGTCTGAGGTATGGGTCCTGTTTCATTTTTCTGCAAATGGATATCCAGTTTTCCCAGCACCATTTGTTAAAGAGACTGTTTCTTTCCCATCGAATGGGCTTTGACCCTTTGTCAAAGATCAGTTTTCTGCAGATGTATGGATTTACCTCTGGATTATCAATTCTATTCCATTGTGTGTCTGTCCTTGCACCAGTATCAGGCTGTTTTGATTACCGTGGCTGTATTTTTTTTTCTGGGTATAGTAAGTTTGGGTAACAGGAAGTGTGAGGCCTCCTACTTTGTTCTTCTTCAATAATTGTGGTTGATTTGGGTTCACTTTTAGTCAAGGCATCAGTATTTTACTGCAGTGTTTCTCAAGCTATCCATGGAGAAGAACCAGCTCGTTTCGTAAATTTTCAAACTTCCTCAGATTAATTATTCTATAAAATATAATAAAAACTAATTAGTAGAAAAATGAAAGGTAAAGACAAAACAAAATTATAAGCCCCAATTTTGTATTACTAGAAAAATAGTTATAAGATTTCTCATCAAATTGTTATAAAAGTTTCTAAGTGCTTTTTCTTAATTTCTATACTTACGTTGCTGAGAACTGGTCAAACAAATTTTATGAAATGGCTCTGGGCAGAGGACCACACTTCGAACAGCACTTTTTAGAACTTATTCTGCCACTAACTAACCTTGGTGAATCTGTTTTAAACACTGTGGGCTCTGCTTGTTCATTTATAAAATGGGCAACTTATCTGTTTTCCCCCAAAACTGCACCTAGTGGTGCCTTACTTAACTCTCATCTTCCTTCTAAGCCTAATCAGTATTCCTTTGAGGTGGGGGGGTGGGCGGGGGGGGTGCCTAACAGTTGAACAGGTAAGACTCAAGGACTTTTCACTATCTGCTAACCTGAGATAAACCCTTTTCTTCTGGGACCAAGACCACTATAGCCTTGGACTAACCTTTGAAAAAAATAAACACTTCTAGTACAGTGATTATCTGCCCCCTCTCCCACAATATACTCCTTCCCTGGAGTATAGTCTTCTTAGCACCAAATAATATTATTTTACTTATTTATCTTACTTATAACCTGTCTTCCCTGCAAAAATGTAAGCTTCATCAGAGCTGGAATTTTCATCCTTCTGATCACTTCTGTGACTAGGACTCTAAAAGTATGCTTGACATACGATAGATAACAAATAAATACCTTTTTAATAAGGAATAAATGAAATTCATTTGTTTTGTCTTAATGACTTAATATGAGGATTCTTGTAATTTTTTTTTTTTTGTATATCCTCTACTCTAGGAATTTGGAGAACTCCATTTCCCTTGAGCTTCACTACAGGTTTAGTGAAAAATTCAATATTTGAAGTAATTTCAAAATAACTTTGAAGTTCTTTCAGCTTGGCTATTTATAATTCTAGGTTTATTTTCCCTCCAATATATCAAAAGTGCTTTTAAAGTGTGTCAAGTTCAAAGATCTCTTTAAAAAAAATAGTTTGGACTTATTCGAGTTAAAAAAAAAAACATTGAATTTATTTATAATGTAAATAGCATGCTTTTACAAATATATTCAGATAAATCACAAACGTTGTATGGAATCTTTCCATACTTAAAAAAAAAAAAAATTACCTTTACACTAAGAAATGAGCGTGAGAAAAGCCCTAAGGATATATGTATATAAAAAAAAAACAAGACCAAAGCCATTGTCATTGAGTCGATTCTGACTCATAGCGACCCTTTAAGACAGACTAGAACTGCCCCATAGGGTTTCCAAGAAGCACTTGGTGGATTCGAACTGCTGACCTTTTGTTTAGCAGCAGTAGCTCTTAACCACTACGCCACCACAGTTTCCATATGTATATATATATACAGATTTATATTTTTTCCACTTGTAAGAAAAACTGAAGTACCTCTTTTCAGATACTTATTTAAGTTCTTTCTCAACCACAATTATATCATGACACTATAGAACTGTCAGCAATAAAACCAAACAGAATTTTATAATCCCACATTTATAGTATGCTGGGAAAAAGCCAAAAATCTTTTTATTCATTTCAAGCCATCTTTAGTTTTCATTTCAGGAAATTCAAAAGATGCAACTAATAACACACAAATCTCCCTTATGGTGTTACCCATCACAGAGAAAAAGGAATTCGAATATATTTAAAAATATGCGAACTCTCATATTTATTGATTGATTTATTTATTTTTGCCACTTAGCTTTAATAATTTAAAAAACTCAGTTCCAGTATGTTTTTTCTTTTCCCCAACTTCAGAAACATTTTTCTCTTCTTTGCTTCATTCTGTCATTTCAGTATTCATGTCTTTATACATTTTTTATGTTTAGCTATAACTTTATTTACTTGTTCCCAAAAGGACAATGTGTCTTTTATTCCAGTGGAAGTTTTTGAAGTTAAATTTTGAAAGGTTGGACGTAGGAATGATCATATTCCCCTTCTTCCTGTGTATCTGCTTGGACGCAAGAAATAGAAACTTTGACCCTTCCATAAATAAGGAAAAGTGAAGCTTCCATTCTTTCTTCTATTTGCTTATCTACCCTTGAGATCATCAAGCTCCACCTCCAAGAAGACTGATGTAATTGATTGGTGAAATTGAGAAATAGGTCATTACACAAGCTTGGCCTACGTCTAAGTGTACCTCCTCCCCCAACCACATGCTTTGAGATGTGCTTGTTTTGAAGCAGTGTGCATTCTCTTCTAGGCTTCTGTATAGGGTAAACGTCCCTGGTTCAGGGCTCTGGGCCCATGACCTGCCTTCCAGAGCCATATCTGAAGGCCCACAGCTCTGGGGGCCCAGCTCTGGTGGCTGGATGGGTATGGGAGAGATTCTGGGTGTTTCTGATCTGCAGGGCTAAACTCTCCTTTGGAGGAATAGCCCTGATTTGTAGATTTTGAGAGAACATGGTAAAAAAGATCACAGATCAAGCTGCATTCTTCAATATTGTTGTTAGCTGCAGTCCCGTTGGCCCTCAACTCATAGGGACCTTATGCACAATGCATGGAAATGCTTCCTGATCCTACACCATCCCCATTATCGTTTGCGGATCAGACCATTGTGATCCATAGGGTTTTCATAGGCTGATTTTTGGAAGTAGATTGCCCAGACTTTCTTCCTAGTCTGTCTTAGCCTGGAAGTGCTGCTGAAACCTGTTCAGCATTATAGCAACATTCAAGCCTCCACTGACAGTTAGGTGGTGGCTGCCCATGAGGTACATTGGCCAGAAGTAGAACCTGGATCTCCAGCACAGAAAATGCCAATTCTACTACTGAACCACCACTGTACCATCCCCAGGAGCAACCGTAGGAGCAGCAGAACGATCCAGCAAAGCTCTTTCACTAGCACCCAAAATCAAACGTCTACACTCCATGGAATTGACTCTTGAAATCCATGCCCAAGGTCAGATACACATAGCAAACTACCTAAAATTTTAATGATAGAGAAAATGAAATCAGTATCATGAACAAATTTTGGTTTTGATGGAAATCCTCTAGACTGCCCCACATAGGCGGGGGCTATCCATTTGGTGTTTGTCACTGTACGGCCATTCTTTTCACAGATCCTGGACCACATAAGGTGCTTAAGATGTGTTTGCTGCATGAACACTAAATTGAGGATACCAATGAAAAAACTAATATTTTGACAATGTCTTGATGTCTGTTTGACCAAGTATTTGTTTGACTTATCACTGTGTGTATTCTCAGTCATTTCAGCGCAGGGAGGGGAAGGCAGAGTTGGGATTATCATTCTCATATCACAGCAGTGGATGGAGTGGTAGGTGAATATGAAGAAGGCTGTATTCCAGATGCAGGGACAGTGTGAGTAAATGCAGCTCGTGTTTGTGAATGGTGACAAGTCTTTTTTTTTTTTAAATTGAGCTTTAGATGAAGGTTGTCAGAGCAAATTAATTTCTCATTAAACAATTACTATACATACCATTTTGTGACTTTGGTAGCCAACCCCATGAGTGTCAATACCCTCTCCTTCTCCACCTTGGGTTCCCCATTACCAGCTTTCCTGTCCCCTCCTGCTTTCTCATCCTTGCCTCTGGGTTGGTGTGCCCATGTAGTCTCGTTTTGTTTTACGGGCCTGTCTAATCTTTGGATGAAGTGTGAACCTCAGGAGTGACTTCAATACTGAGTTAAAAGGGTGTTCTGGGGCCATACTCTCGAGGTTTCTCTAGTCTCTGTCAGACCAGTAAGTCTGGTGATGACAAGTCTTTTATGGAAAGAGCTTAGGATGCTTTTTAGGGCTTTAATGGAAAAAAATACTGCATGGAATAGGGTGGGAACAAATATTAGTTTGCTGATATCATATGCAAGAAGTATCTACAGAAGGTTTTGACTGATCTGCTGAGATGGTAAAAAGACTTAAAAAATTTGAGAAATGTAAAGAAAAACCTGGGGACAGGGATAAGGATAATGGTAAATGGTACCAGGTGAGAAACACAGGAGAAAATTAAATCAGTTTTGGAGGCTACCTGAAGAAGTAATCAAAGTCTGAACTAAAGCAGTTAACATGGAAAGGAGGATGTGTATTAGGGATGTATTTTAGAGGTAGAATCGAGAAAATGTGAAAGTTGAGAAAGAGAGAGAGATGCAGATTTTGACAGATTTTTCAGCTGTAGGAATGGGAGAATATTTTCGTTAATCAAAATAAAGAATATATATATGTGTGTGTGTATATATTATATAACCAAACTAAACCAAACCAAACAAAACCAACCCATTGCTGTCGAGTTGATTCCGACTCATAGCAACCCTATAGGACAGAAGAACTGCCATATAGGGTTTCCAAGGAGTGGCTGGTGGATTTGAACTGCGGAACTTCTGGTTAACAGCCGAGCTCTTAGCCCCACACATATATACACATACATATATATGTGTGTGTTTGTATAATGTTTTTACCTTCTTTCCTTTTTCTCCCATTTCTTTTCTTTCCTTTTTCCCCTTTCTTTCTTCCTCCTGTCCCATCTTTCCTTCTTTCTTCCCTTTAGATTTGTGGCAATCTAATTTATAGACACATGCGATGTAAAGGCTTTTTAATTTATCTCATTTAATCTTCACAATGATTCCATGAGAGGGGCAGGTTTTATTCTAATGAATAAGTGCATGAATTAATTACCTCAAGGCTCAGAGAGTTTGAGTAACATGTCCAAGGTCACCCACCAGCAGTGTGGAAATTTGGGTTGGAATTCAGATCAGTCTGAGTCTCAAGACCATGCTCTGAACTTTTATGTGATAATCAGCTTTTTAGGAGGAGATGGTTTCCATTTGAGGTGCCTGCAAATCTCAGAGAAATCCAGCAGGCTGTTGACGATGTGGGTTTGGGTGTTCAGGAAGAGACACAGACTTGGGAGTCATCTGTGTAAGGGTGAGAGTAAAACTGGGAATGGGTGAGGTCATCAGGAGAATGTGTGCAGTGTGAGCCAAGAGGAGAGCCGATGACAGGATGCTGGGGAGTGCCTGTATGTCAGGGCCAGGTGAACACTCAGAACTTCCTTGGGAAATTTCTGTAGTGATTTAATCTATGAATCACTGAATCCCTGTATTGATCATATTGAGTATTGTAGAGAATTTAATTTTTTTTCCTCTCAGACAAAATTTATTTGGAATTAAAAAACAATCAGGAATGTATTTATAGTAAATAAATCTTTACATTTATGGTATTATAAGAACACCAAAACAAAACAAAGCAAACAAAAAAACCATTGCCATAGAGTCCTTTCTGGCTCATAGTGACCATATAGGACAGAGTAGGGTTTCCAAGGCTGTCATCTTTACAAAAGCAGATCACGTGGAGCAGCTGGGGGGTTCAAACCTCAGACCTTTCTGTTAACAGCTGAGTATTTAACCTTTGTAGCACCAGGGCTCTTTACAAGGAGCACAATTAGTTATAAAATCACATCAGAAAGCCTGGAATGGTGGGGTGTTGTGATTAGAAAATTGCTATGCCAGGACACATTCATGCACTCAATTTATTCTCTCAAACAGTTCATGAATTCTTTAATTTATGATGTATTTATTGATTTTATACCCTATTCAAGACTCGCAATCAGTGTGTTTATGAAAGTTAATATTTCAAAAGTACAATTAATTTATAAACTACAAATTCTTGCACACTTTTAAAATTTAAATTTCCCCAAGATGTACCTAATCAAATGCTTGTCTGCTTCAACTCCTAGGATGGAGCGTGTATGATACACATGTGAAGAAGCTTCAACATGCAAGCTAGAATGTTTCCATGCTAATTCTTTTATTGGTGTTTTGCTTTTTAAAATCCTTAGGATTTAAAATAACCCCCAAACATAGGTTAGCTTCAAAAAGGGTAAAATGCCTGCTGAGTTTACTAGACATTTCTAGACCGAGCAGTGCAAAACAATTTTTAAAAACTGACAAAATAGACGAGTCTCTTGACAAAGTCAAGCTGAAATACAGACTTTGTGATTTACTGGGTGCAGGAAATGGGCAATACCAGGGTCTCTCTCTGACCAGTTAGGTTAATTTTGATTATTTTAGCAGTGGACAGAAGTCCTATTAATATTTAATTGTAAAAAACCTTGCCTTTTGTGTGTAGAGTAAAAAAGTAAAGGCCATTTAGAAAGAACTTGGCCTTTCTCTTCTGATTTTACAACCATATCTATGGCGGTAGGCAAGGCTATTTCGAAATAATGTTTGCATAGGATGCAAACAAGCCGCTTTTATCCTTTCACAATAACTTGTAAAGATGCCTGAAGAGCACACAAAAATGTTCCTTTTAATGTTTTTAGGAGGATAGCTTAAGGTTGTTTTCAGAGTTTCAAGAACTAAATGAAAAGAACTCCACTTCTTTACAAGTGGTTTAATCCCATGGGTGGTGTGGTTATAATCCAGATGACTCTCTTGAGGGGCAGGGAGAAGAGATGCCAATTTTTTTGTGTGTGTTGAAAGGACCATAAAGGAGAAACAGATCATGCTTTGTGGGGTGATAAATAGCTGAGCACACACGGCCAGAAGAATGAACAATATGAACACTGCACAGCTAACCCTTTTTTTTTGAAGGCAGAGGTGGGGAGGGGTGCTGTGGTTTTTGTTATTTCTCTGTGCTGACCCTTAACTCAGTGACATGACAAGGATAAAAAAGTGTACATCTGAATTTAAAATGAGACATTAAAATAAATTATTTAGAACAAGATAAAGATCTAGGTATGGAACTCAATTTACTTTTTTAATTTTTCAATTTACTTTTAAGAAATGAAAAATTGAAAGTGGCTTTAGAAATTGTTAGAAGCAAAACTTTGGTGACCCTGTTTAGATGCCATGCTAAACAAAATTGAAATAGAAACAAAAGCTGAAAAGAAAATTCACTTTACTTGGGCTGATTTTATACTTGACAAGATGACTTTGGGAAAAGTCCATTTGTAGAATGGGTCACTCTGTAGTAGGTAGGAAGCACAGGATAGGGGACTTGTGGATACTAAAAGTATAGCAGACGCCTGTGGAAGTCTCAAGTATGAATTCTCAGGAGGGCTTAGGTTTATTCACGTACGTAACTCTTCTCTCCTCTCCTCTCTTTCCTCTTCTGTCTTCTACTCTATTCTCTCCTTTCTTCTTTTTCTTTCGTTGTATGAGGCATTCATTAAAGTAATGACATACAAACACACTTTCTATAGACTTGATGCATTAGGACCAGAGAGTGACCCTGGGGAAAGGACAGTGATGATATTCTCTTCTCTCTCCTTCTCAAGAATTATCTGCTTTAGATTGGGTTAAATAAAATTATTTCTGTTTTCGCACATAAGTGAGAATACTATTCCTTGAACACATCAAAGCCCATTTGAATTGGGTCACATCATAATTTATTTATCAAACAGATTTTAATTTGTTCCAGATTGAAAAAATATCCAGATTGTTCCAAATTTTATGGGCCAGATTCTGCCCTCGATTAGGCACGTGCAACTAATTGCCCACACGTAACAGAACAGAGTTTGGCTTTTGGAGCTGAAAGTTTCTGGATTCGTTTTTTGGGAAAAAAAGAGACTTTTATCTGCAAATTAAAAAAAAAAAAATTTCAAAATTGTTGACATCACTTTTCCAAAGTTGCTTTCAAGCACTGATCAGTTAATCCACCCCACCCTGGTGTAATCACTTTTTATTATCTTATTTGAAATGAGACAATAGTCACACAAATGACTCTATTATTTGCTTGAAGCTATAAATCAAGTCAGTGATAGAACTGAAGTTATAACTTAGCATTTTAAGGCTGTGTTCTGTGGTAGGTGGAACTATACATTAACATTACACAATAGTGTCATAAACTTGTTACATTCTTTACTGTTTATTATTATTTATGATAATAGTGGCATTATTATATTTTTCCTGATTAAAATGATAATATTGGAGAAGATCCAAGAAATATAAAAATTACAGAGAATAAATCATTTGAACTTTCACCTCTGTGAGGTGGCCATTTAGATTCTGATGAATACTTTTTCTAGGAGTGTCATCTGACTCCCTAATTTTATGTTTTTTTTTTTTTATCATACTAGACATGTTATTATAAGCAGCTTTTTTCACCAGAAAAATATTGGAAATCATTTTATGTCTTTTATGATCCGTGTAGTATTTCATTGGACCAGCAAGTTTTTAGTCAATGCTTCATGTAACAGGGGCTTTAGCTATTTTAAATTTGTGCTTGCAAACAATCCTTTATTTTCATGAGAAGAAATGTGCTTCATTATTATAAACTCTGTCATTGTGGACACATCTGTGTTTTTTAACTTAGAACTGAAATCCTCCTCTTTCAGCTGTGCCAAAGATCCCAGGCTTCCTCCTAATCAGTTGCTCTTTTTAAAACTATAATTTTCAGTTGCACATCCAAGGAATTATACTCAGACATGAAACTTAAAAATGCCATGGCAGTAGAAAACATGAATAGCATAAACAAGTGAAATCCTCAGGTAATTCTTAACTGTTTTTTGTAAATAACTTGTTCTTATTACCCCACTTTATCTTTTAATCCGATGATGTCCTGAACATTTTTAAGTTAATATGGATTTTGAGTCTTATTTCCACTTCCTTTCCATTACCATTTCTTGAGCGATTAGAGTGAGCAGTGAAATGAAAAATCTTGGATAATCTATGCTCTGGGCAATCAACTGTTAAGCACTAAATATAGAGTGGAGTGTCTATGCTTGTATGAGTTGTGATGGAAAAACTGGAAGACACACGTTTATTCCCGTAGAAATTCTGTAAATTACCATTCTTTTCTGTGCTCCTCCTATACCTTAACCCCTAAAACCTTTCCATCCTATTGCGTTCTGGCAATTTAGGTCCATTACCAGCAAAATCCCCTGTATTCTTCACCTATGCTCCAAATGTTTCCTTTTCCTTCTTACTGTACTAGAAAGCTAGTTCTCTCATTAGGACATTGCCGTCCCTGCAACCCTCTTAAATGGGGTCTATTTTCTTACCCAGAGTCCCTGGGTGGTGCAAACTGTTAAGGTGCTGGGCTGCTAACGGAAAAGTTGGTGACTCAAGTCTACCCCGTGGTGCCTTGGAAAAATGGTCTGGTGATCTAGTTGCAAAAATTAGCCATTGAAAACTCTTTGGAGTGCAGTTCTACTCTGACTTACATGGGGTCACTATGAGTCAGAATCATGTTGACAGCAACTGTTTTTTTTTGCCCATGGCCTTAAATTAGTGGACCTGGAAATGGAGTAGGTTTCCTCTTTCTTATTTTCAGGTTATTCTCGCTTTCCCCTCTAAGACCCCCCAACTTTGACTCTTACATTTTCAAACTGTATAATTCTCTATCCTTCATTGTCACTATCACCTACAGATTCTGGGTGATTCTCATTTCTCATCAGTTTTAACTCCTGGTTCACAGTCACTCTTATCAATATTAGTGTATAATTCATTAGGGTAGAGAATCATTCCAAAACCCTGTCCTATTAGATCCTTAAAGTCCTCTCCTCTGAAGCTATCCTCCACCCTACCCCAGTTATTCATTTCTCATGGTCATATTCCTAACCTTTGTTATCACCACTATTAGCAACTCCTTCATCATCCCAATGACTGAATCTATCCTGGAAGAAGTGCAGTCAGAATGCTCCTTAGAAGTGAGAATGGAGAGACTTTGTCTTATGTACTTTGGACATGTTATCAGGGAGGCCAGTCCCTGGAGAAAGACATCATGCTTGATATAATAGAGGGTCAGAGAAAAAGAGGAAGACCCTCAACGAGATGGATTAACACAGCAGTTGCAACAATGGGCTCAAAC
Source organism: Loxodonta africana (assembly GCF_030014295.1). Lineage (NCBI taxonomy): Eukaryota > Metazoa > Chordata > Mammalia > Proboscidea > Elephantidae > Loxodonta > Loxodonta africana. Next base: position 42,582,482 of record NC_087346.1, on the reverse strand, counting down.
ATAGCGACAGTTGTGAGGATTGCACAGGACAGGGCAGTGTTGCGTTCTGTTGTGCATAGGGTTGCTGTGAATAGGAACTGACTCATCACAACAGCACCTAACGACAACAGTACCCTTGAGTACAATGACCCTTCTCTTTCACCAGAACATACGATCATTGATCCCACCATCTTTATACTATCTCTTACTCCAATCATGTACTTACTCTCTTCCTTACCAGTTTGAAGTCCAAGAATAATCATTATAACACTTCCTTTCATTTATCCTTGACTCCCTTGCTCTTTTCTTCTGTATATTCATCTTGGCAAAGCCACAACTCTGAATAATTTAGTTCTAAGCCTACTTCATTCCCTGGCAACTGAATGTGAATCAAGGAAAACACGCCACCATACTGACTAAATCATAAAAACTGTTGCCATCAAGTCGATTCCAACTCATAGCGACCCTATAGGCCACAGAAGAACTACCCCATAGGGTTTCCAAGGAGCACCTGGTGGCATACTGAATAGTCTCACTTTAAATCATGACCAAGAACCTCAAGTGAGCCATCAATGTTAAAAGGCAATCACAATATATGTTTCTGATTCTTTCTCTTTTACCTCTTCTAGGCAACTAAGTCATACCTTCTCCCATTTCCTCAGACTACAACCTCCCCTCCCCATCCTTCCTGTCATCCAAGAATTTTGTTTTCTCCTTCATTGAGAAAATTGAGGCAATTAGAAGAGAACAACCACAGGCTTCCACTAGTACAACTATCAACTATTTGCTTCTGCATCTGCAGATTCTGTCTTCTCACTTAGTACCAAAGATGAACTATCCTGTTCCAATCTAGAATTTCCCTACCTGTGCTTTAGATCCTCGCCAAATGTTTCCTAGCCTACACAAGGACATTGCTCGAATAACATTCCCTCCCCTTCCCTCATCATCAAATTTTCCCTTTCTACCAGTTTGTTTTCATGAATATATAAGCATGTATTTTTTTTTGTCTTAAAAATTATTTCTCCTGACCCCATTTTTCAGTCTACCTAAAACTCAATTTCTTAGCTATCCTTTGGAGCAAAAGAATTTTATGTACCCCCCCAGTCCAATTCTCCTTCATCAATACAAAAACTGCTCCTCTTAAGGTCACCAGTGACCTCCATGAAGCTAATTCAATGGTTATGTCTCAATCTTCATTTTACTTGACCTGTTTACAGCATTTGACACATTTGATCATTCCATCCTCCTTAATAAAATTTCTTTCCATGGTTTCCAGACTTGGTTACCACACTGTTTTAGTTTTCCTCAGTCTTGCTCATTGCTTCTGCTCAGTCTTTATGGCTGGGTCCTCTTATTCTTCTTAATTTGGGGCTATTAGGTTCTTTTCTCTTTTTCCTCCTCTTTATCTACATTCACTGTCTTTGTGATGTCCTCTGGTCTCATTGCCTTAAGTATAATCTAAAAGATAATTACTCCCATATTCATACCTCTAAACCACATCTGTCTTTCAGACTCAAATACTCAATATCTCCACTTGGATGTCTAATACATCTCAGACTCAACATATCCAAAACTCAGCATGATCTTCCTCATTGTTCCCAATCCTACTTCAGTCATCCTTCCATTTTGGGCTACATCTGTTCTTTCATATCCTACATTCAATCCTTCAAGAAATTTTGTTGGCTCCAGTTTCAAATATACCCAGAATCTATACACTTATCGCCACCTCCATTGAGTCACTAGAATCCCTAGTCAGGTCTCTCTTTTTCTATTCTTGTCCCCTTAGATGCCATTCTCAGAAATCAATTGTTGCGAGCGTCTCAAAACTTGAAACATGTTGTGACACTCCTGTGCTAAAACCCTTGAGATAGCTTCCTATTTCACTCAAGGGAGAAGCTGAAATCCATGCAATAGATTTAAGCCTGGGACCTCCCATTTCTGCTTCATCTTCCTCTCCTACGACTCTCTCCCTTGTTCAGCCTCCTGCAGTCACAGTAGACTCCTTACTTTTCCTCACATTTTCTAGGTATTCTCCCACCTGGCACCCATGATTTGGATATTCCTTTTATCTAAAATGCTCTTTTAACAGAAATATGCTTAGAAAACCCCCTAATCTTCTTCATATCTTTCCCAAATTGCATTTACTCAATGAAGCCTTCCCCGACTCCTTTATTTAATACTTTGCCCATGTCCCCTATCTCTAGCTTACCCTACCCGCCTTATCCTGTTCTGCTTTGTATATTTTTTTCCCCATAGCATTTATCATCTTCTCACATACTACATCAATTACTTTAAATGATATAATTTTTTTTGCCCCCAATAGCATATAATCTTCTTGAAGACAGGGGTTTTTGTCTGTTTTGTTCACTGATGTTGCCCAAGCACCTAGAACTGTGCCTGCCACAAGTTGGCACTCAATAAATATTTGTTGAATTTGATGACTATAATTTTCTGGCAATCATGTTAAGCATTACTGATTTGCTTTCTGCTTTACCTAGTTCACAGCTACTGTGCTAATAGACACAAGTTTCTTCTCTCTCTTTCTCTGATTTTTGAAGATTTAAATAACCAGCACTACCATCACTTAATATTTATCTATATTGTACAAAGCACGTAGGAATATATACCAGGAAATAGAGAGATGACATACTGCCAGGCTCAATGGTTTTATAAAAATGCATAAGAAAGAACTGACCTAAACACTGAAACTTCTTAGAAAATGTGAACAATAAAACAGATGATGATAGTGTTGGGGGTAGGATTATAATTAAGAGGGGATAGTATGGAGTAATATTATTTTCCTGAGTAGTCATGAAGAAATACAAATTAGATTGAGTTTCTGTAATGATAGTTTGGTGGACAGGGAGTCTTGAGTATCAGAAATGGTAAATAAGATGGCTCATGGCACTAAACAGCATCATATATTCTAAAATGATAACTAAAATTTCTTTGACTAGAAAATCAGAGCTAGTACTTTTTATGACTATATACAGATGGAATGAAGTCAATGAAGTAATGAAGATATGATTCAAGATAATGGGGGGGTGGGGAAAGGCAGAGTTTGAGTGGGTTGGTGTAGGAAGAACATATGGTTAAATACATTATTGTCAAAACCCTAGATTTGTTGTGAGTAGTGGATTTGTTGGTAAAACATCACATTATAAAAAGTAGTACTAAAATAACCAAATAAAAAATGATGGATACACTAATTATGAGAATTTGTCAGGAACAATAGATTGTGATACATCCAACTTTATGCATATGAAATTCAAAAACAAAATAAAAAACCAGGAAAGAACCAAGTTGAAAAGGAAGAACATTGGCATAAATGAAAATTCTGTTAACTAATATCTTCGTTTATTAATTTTCCTGCTCTTTAAAGATTTTGGGGAAAGGGTGAAGAAGAGTCTAGAAATGATATTATGCTTAAATCTCAACTTGAAATTGGTTAAGGATTATGCAAATTTTGTGATAAAAGAGGAAGAATTTGTGGCTTTGGGATATAAATGTACACATAATTGGCCCATTCCATTAAAACTTCTCAAATTTCCCAAAAGCTGTAACTGATTAATAACTGAAAATATCAAGGTTTGTTTAGAGACTATTAAATGCCTATTCACCCAGGGTTTTGAAATAAATAATTGCTCAAGGTCTTGTCAAGAAACAGGGCTTATACAAAGCTCTAAGAGTTGGCTAGTCAAGAAAGCAAAATGCTTTTGAGCATTTTACGTGGTGAGGTAAAATTGTGCGCTTTGTTTCAGTTGATTAACCAAATGTTGAAAACATGTCAAACCACTTTTAGAAAGAATGAAAATATCCCCGGGGGCCAATAGAATGACATTAAATCATTTTGTTGTAAAAACTGTAGTTGCTTAGGTCCACTGATTTTGATGCCAATTATTTGCAAAAAAAGATAGTAGTCTTTGGGGGATTATGTATTTTTTAATATTATTTAATATCGGCATTGATGGGGCATTTAATGATTGAAAGTAAGAAATTTTAGGCACATTAGTTCAAATGTTGGCTGTAAAACAACAGAAAATTCTTAGGCATGAAATAAGAACCCATGAGATTAAATATTTTTATTTTTAAATTGAGCTTTAAAATATAAGGTAGTGTGGAATACCGTTTATTGGAGTTTCAGGGGGCCCTAAATAAAACATCTGGTCATTCCTTTCCCTTTATAAGGAACCCCTGGGAAGCACAAATGGATAAGTGCTTGACTATTAACTGAAAGATTGGTGGTTCAAACTCACCCCGAGGTGCCTCAGAAGCAAGGCCTGGCAATCTGCTTCTGAAAGGTCACAGTCTTGAAAACCCTCTGGAGCATCTTTCTACTCTGACACATATGCGGTCTCTGTAATTCCACAATAACTGAGTTTCCCTCCGGTCCCCTCCCCCGCATAAGGATAGACTAAGGAGTCAGACGGAGATGAAAATGCCAGGTTTATTACTAATAAAAGGCTGATGTGAAGATCATGACATAGATATGAAACCACAACTACCTTCTTAACACTTCACCACTTCTAGACAAACTTACTTAACAGTGGATAAGCAGAACCAGGTAACTGCTGACTTCCCTTGAAGAATAGGATGTTTACCACGTGGCACAGAGCACACTCCTGAATGCCCATGCCCAGTGGATAGAAGGCCCCCCCAAAAAGAGAGAAAGGAAATGGTGGATTCAGCTTGTTCAGTGTCTTCTACATTCCCCCATCAGAACAATAGTGATTCTGTACGACAGAGTAGGACCGCTCCATAGGGTTTCCAAGGAGTGGCTGGTGGATTTGAACTGCCAGTCTTTCGGTTAGGAGTCTAGCACAACGTAGCTCTTAACCGTTGTGCCACTAGGACCCCTATCCCCCCATAGGAAGGGATAAGTAAGAAGTGGAGAGAAAGGCTGAAGGATTTCTCTCTAGCTGAAGCTTCCCCAGATAGAAACCGGGGGAATGGAAGATATACTTTTCTCTCCACCCAAGAGCATGCTTTACTCATTACGTGCATGTGATCTATTATGTTAATAGCAATTATGTTGTGTTTCGAAAGTGTTGTGTTAATGGGAAGGGGGATGGGAATTATTAAATTTCAATATTCCCACCTCCATTTTTCAGATAATTACACAGAGAATTGCAAACCAGTGAGACTCATAAATTGCTCGCATGCACACTGTTATGAATTAACGTTTATGAATTGATGGCTCAGCTGTGAAAGAAGGAGAAAGAGGGAAATTCAGGAGTGATTTCATTAATGAGCAACATCCAGAATGTTGCTACAATGCTTTACCTCTGCTAAAGGCGGCACTGTTGCCATCTACTGATTGTGACTAGGAGAGATCCATAGGGGAGAGAAATGGATTCAATTTCTTTTTCCCTCCAATATGGGTGGTATTATGTTAGGCACCATGGTGGGGGTACTAAAGATAACAGATTGAGTTCTCTGACATGTCTTTCTCTAAGAATGGAAACTTAATGGGGGAGAAAGACCTTACCTGGAAGACCATAGCAATTGTGACCCTTATGGGAGGGCCATGAAATACTGAGATCTACTGCAGTGAGGATTATCAGGAAAAGATTTACAGAAGAGATGACCGAAGTTTATATTGCAAGCAAGGGGTGATTTAGGTGTGATAGTTAAGGTTGTGTGTCCACTTAGCTGGACCATGATTCTCAGTGGTTTGGTAGGTATCTATGATGTAATTTGGCAGGTGTGTAATGACATAATCAACTCCATGTTGAGTTCTGCTGTGAGCAGCCGATCTGTTGAAGGGATTTTCCTTGGGGGCATAGCCTATCTCAGTGTATAAATGAATGTTCCAGCAAGGCTTGCTGTCTGGATCCTGCATCCACCTTGTCATTATCTGACCTTTGGTTCTTGGGACTTGAGCTAGCAGTTTACCTGCTGATCTTGGAATTCACTGGCCTCTGCAGTCTGTGAGCCAATGGCCTGCCATCTGATCTTCTGATCTTGGGTTTGTAATCTCCCAGAGCTGCATGAGCCAGGAGAAGCTTTCAGCCTGATGCCTGACCTATGGATTGGGACTAGACAGCTTCTATAATTGCTTCAGCCATTTCCTTGCGGTAAACCTGTCTCTTCACTGGTTTTGATTATCTGGAGAATCCAGCCTAAGACAGCAGGGTTCAACAAGGAGAGATGGGAGAAGAGAATTTTAACCAGGCACTGCTCCAAACAACTTAATTATACTGGTTCATGAAGAGTGGAAAGAAAGTTTAGGCTCTTTATAGCTTTTTTTTTTTAATTTCTCTTTTATGATCAATCTCTCCCTAGTTTATAAGTACTCTTGTTTGTTGATTGAACCTATGATTACTCTTAATCAGAAGAAATGAAATGGCTCCCAAGAGTGGAGGCTTTGAGTATGATATGACCAGCATGACACATCCTTCCTTAATAATGCCCCATGGGACCAAGAAAATTGAGTATCTCCTATGCTTTTCCCTGAAAAGCATGAATAGACTTAATTCTTTGGTCTGTTGTTTACCATGGCATAAGTTTATGAGGCTGAGATGTACAAATTCAATTTTAATCAAATATTATTTTGCCTTAAGCCAACTCTGAATACCACAAATGTAGCTTTCACCAGCTTAGGAAGCACGTATAACTCAAGTGTAATTAGGTTTAAAATGATGCTGAGATTTCACACTAGCCCTGCTAAACACTCGTGATTTTATATTCTGTGCCTTTATTCCTTGAGTAGTGGTTAAGGACCCAGCAAATTAAAAAGTAATGACTTTTGATTTGGCAGCAGTAGAATAAAACGTGGCTAACTGAAACCATTGCCAATATTAACATATGACAAATGGTACTTTCAAGTTGCAGATATGAGTGTACAGAGCAGCTATTCCACCTGTATTTCATTTGACTTTGCTGTGATTGTCAAAATGGGTTTCTTTCAATCTTTGTATCTGCAGAAGTTGATTTGTGTTGGATTTGAGTGAAAACCCTGTCAAATACACCGAAGTTTGTGATTCCATTGGACTCTATCATAAAAATTAGTTTTGAAACATGCCAAACCTAGCAAAATTGGCAGATTCCTGGGCTATAGCTTATTGCATAGATTTGGTTAATGCCTGGACATATGTTTAAAAAGCCTCTCTTTTCAAATATGTGTGTTTAAGACTCCTCCAGTAAAGGATTTGTAAGGTAAATAAACACAATGGAAAACAAGCTTAAACAAAGGTTTTAAATTTATTTATCCATCTCAGCATTTGAAATACTCTATCCTCCACCCAAAGCTCCATTTTCTTCCACCACGATCTCTTCTTTCTAAATTCAAATGTTCTTACAGTTAATTTAAAAGATGTGTAAAGCTAGGCCAAGGAAAATGAGAAAAAACTATAAAACCCATGAGGATGAGCAAAATTGGAACCACTGCTGGCAGCTAGGACAAAGTGGAAATACTGTGAACAGAAGACACTGCTTTGGAAATGTAGCAAACTGAAAGCAATCATATCTTCCTCTGTTGAGGTCACAAAGAGTACAATATTACCTAGTGTTAGGTAGCTTACAGGTTATCTGAGAAGATAGAACATGTTTAGATGAAGATTTAAATGACAATAGAAATCCCAGGGGGTGGGCAAATGAGTGGGGCAAACAGCAGGGATATGTCATCAAGTCCAAACGGGATTCGGAATGACTTATGAAAAAAGTGGGGTTTTATTTGGGTCTTCACCCCACATCTCAATTTTTATTTTTAAATTATGAAATACTTTATGTGTGAGAACTGAAGGGAGTATAAGAGTTAAAGAGGACAGATATCAGTTATCTCACAATAAGTTACCATTTGTTAAATACTTACTATGTGTAAGGTGCCAAAGGTTAAGCGTTTGGCTACTAACTCAAAGGTTGGTGGTTTGAATCCAACCACAAGTGCCTTGGAAGAAAGGCCTGGAAATCTACTTCCAAAAGATCACATCCATTGAAAACCTAATGGAGCCCAGTTCTACACTGAAACAACGAGGCTCTCATAAGTTGGAATTGACTCGATGGCAACTGGTTTGGCTTTGGTTTTATGTGTAAAGCACTGTGCTAAGAGCTTTATATGCATGCTTTTACTCAGTCATTGCATTTTTTCTAATTCATTGCATTAGCTGCTAAGTGGCAGAGCCTGGACTCAAAGAAAAATCTTTCTGATTCTAAAGCCTAAGCTCTTAACCATGTAGTTACTGCCTGTATACGACTAAGGACCAGTCACCTACATGCCACAGTAAGACAATGAAGGCAATAGTACAGAGAATTTTATTCCTAACAAGCAGCATATGTTAGTTTGGAAAGGAATTCTCCAAATGGTAATCGTGAAAGTGATTTAACAAAATAGACGTATGTTTATCGTATAATGTTAAACGAAAAAAAATATAATAAAAGTGTACAGTGTGCTTACAATTATGTCAAAACTATGCATGTGTGTAGACAAAACCTTGGAAGAGAAGTTTAAAAGTAAAACAGTTTTCTTGGACCAGTAAGAGTCATATTATTTTTTTCTTTACAAATTTCTTTCAGTGCTGTGATTTTGTTATTAATACTTTTATAAACTAAATCAGAAAAATTAAAACTGTTCAACTAATTCAATGAGAGAGCCTCAAGTCTGGGTGTTGGGAAGAAATCTTCCTTAAATGAAAACTACAAATTGTTTTAAAATGTGAAAGCAGTTTGGGAGGTTAGGACATAATTGAAATTCTTTGGTAGAAAAGGTTTAATTAGTGAAAATAAATTTTTTATTATTTTACTAGAAAATCATGTTTGTTTTTCTTTCCCAGAAATTTCCATTAAAGTCACCATTTCACAAGATGAAAAAGTTTATCAAATAGGATCTGATGCTCCTCCCTTCCTCTTCCCCATCCTTGCTCTGTGTCCCTCCCCACTTCATTTTGAGAAAAATGAGTCTTACATCCTTGTTATTTCCCATCTCACCCTTTGGTCTGAGAAACTCTAGTTGACTCTTAGGAATTACAAAGGAACAGGGAAAAGGTACAAATTCATTTTTTATCAGGCCAACATTTCTCTGAATCAGAGAAAAACTGATTGATGGTTCTACATGCTTGAGGTAGGTAAAGCTCAAAGATCTCAATGAAACCAGAGATTGAGCTTTTAGGTAGAGACAGTTTAGTGTTTTGCTTTGTTTTTCTTCATTAGCTGTTCTGTAGCTGATAGTGAAAATTTGTTAATCCTCTTTTCCCACTCCTTTTAGCTAATTCGCCAAACTAAGGCTTGCTTTCTATTCCTTCTGCAAATATATTGACTTACATGTACTGCACCCAGAATGTTCAAAAAGCATGCATACTTTGCACCCACTCATTTATTTCTTGTTTATCAAAAACCAAACCTGCTCATGCAAATACTGCTTATTGTTCTGATTACACAGTTTAATAAGATAATAATATAAACCAGTAAAACATGAATACAAAATGAGTAATAGTTGTAGGTCTAAGAAAACTAATTTTGAACACTTTGAAAAGCCTAAAGACATGTAGACAAAAGAAATGGCGATGAATTAAGTGTGGAAGAGATGATGAAAAAACAATGAGGAAGAAAAAACTTTGGAAGGATTATTCACTCAAATTGCATTGTAAATTTCTCTAATTTTTTTCTTCTATTTTAAAGAAACTCAAACTGGAAATTTTATAAGAAGTGCAAGAAAAATGTCATTTTTACTCTCAAAGAAAGGCCTAGAGTCTACATAAAAGACTGGCCAATGAATGTACATTTGTGTTTTAAGCTAAAATAGAATATTTAAGGAAAAACCAAACTCTTTGTTGTCAAGTTGATTTTAACTCATAGTGACCTTAAAGGATGAGGGAGAACTGCCCCATAGGGCTTCCAAGGAGCAGCTGGTAGATTTGAACTGCTAGCCTTTTGGTTTGCAGCCATAGCTCTTACCCCATGCCACTGGGGCTCCGTATTTAAGGTGTGTATGTTTATTTATGTGTTCTCAATGTACCTGACTTTAACAAAAATTAACTGACCAATTGCCAGTCTCGTATGTGAGAGATAAGAGAGTTTCGATTGTACTATCCTGTGTCATGGGTTGAATTGTGTCCCCCCAAAATAACCAAAAAACCACACCCAGTGCCGTCGAGTCGATTCCGACTCATACTCATAGCGACCCTATAGGACAGAGTAGAACTGCCCCATAGAGTTTCCAAGGAGCGCCTGGAGGATTCGAACTGCAGACCCTTTGGTTAGTAGCTGTAGCACTTAACCACTACACCACCAGGGTTTCCCTCCCCGCCAAATACGTGTTGTAAATCCTATCCTCTATGCCTGTGGTTATAATCCCATTTTAGAATGGGTAGTCTTTGTTGTGTTAATGAGACAAGATTAGTGTAGTGTGTGTGCTAAATCAATCCCTTTTGAGATATATATGTATGTATGTGTGTGTATATAATACCTTACTGTCTAGCCGATTCCATCTCATAGCAACCCTATAGGACAGAGTAGGACTGTTTCCAATGAGTGGCTGGTAGATTAGAACTGCCTACTTTTTGGTTAGCAGCCAAGCTCTTAACCACTGAGATCAAGCAAGTGAGCAGAGATGGGGTAAGATAGATTCCAAGACTCATGGAGATCTCCAAGGAACTAGGGAGCAGAAGCTGAAGAGGTGAAGACTTTCCTCCAGAACCAACAGAGAGAAAGCTTTCCCCTAGAACTGGCATCCTAATTCAGATTTGTAGCCTCCTAAACTGTGAGAAAATAAATTTCTGTTTGTTAAAGCCACCCATTTGTGGTATTTCTGCTATAGCAGTGCTAGAAAACTAAAATACCTTTTATTCAATCTTAAAGGTACAGCATATTCAGTGGTGAAATTTGAAGTAAAGAATTTTGTTTCCTAAAAAGTTCTAAACTTTGAGAGCTATATTTAGCTGTATAGTTTTGCTTCTATTTAATGTTAAAAACAGCAAGCCCACTTCATTCTTTCCTTTATTCATTAATTCAAACCTCAAACGACACATTTTCCCCTTTCTTTTTCAAATAAATTGACCCAGAATTTTCAGCTCTACATACCATGCATATAGAAAACCCATTGCAGTCAAGTAGATTCCATCTCATAACAACCCTATAGGACAGAGTAGAACTGCTCCATAGGGTTTCCAAGGAAGGAGTGGCTGGTGAGCAGCCAAACTCTTTTTTTTTTTTTAATTTTTATTGTGGTTTACGTGAAAGTTTACAAATCAAGTCAGTCTCTCCTACAAAAATTTATATACGCATTGCTGTATACTCCTAGTTGCTCTCCTTATAATGAGGCAGCACACTCCTTCCCTCCACTCTCTATTTTCATGTCCATTTGGTAAATTTCTAACCCCCTCTGCCCTCTCATCTCCTCTCCAGACAGGAGCTGTCCACATAGTCTCATGTGTCTACTTGATCCAAGAAGCTCACTCCTTACCAGTATCATTTTCTATCCCATAGTCCAGTTCAATCCCTGTCTGAAGAGTTGGCTTTGGGAATGGTTCCTGTCTTGGGCTAACTGAAGGTCCATGGACCATGACCTCTGGGGCCCTTCTAGTCTCAGTCAGACCATTAAGTCTGGTCTTTTTAGGAGAATTTGAGGTCTGCATCCCACCGCTGTCTGGCTCCCTCAGGGGTTCTCTGTTGTGTTCCTTGTCAGGGCAGTCATTGGTTGTAGCCAGGCACCATCTAGTTATTCTGGTCTCAGGCTGATGTAGTCTCTGGTTTATGTGGCCCTTTCTGTCTCTTGGGCTCATAATTACTTTGTATCTTTGGTGTTCTTCATCCTTCTTTCCTCCAGGTGGGTTGAGACCAATTGATGCTTCTTAGATGGCCGCTTACTAGAGTTTAAGACCCCAGATGGCACTCTCCGAAGTGGGATTAGCAGCCAAACTCTTAACCACTGTGCCACTAGGGATCCATGCATATAGAAGGAAGACCATAGATCCTGACCTGGTGTATTGGTTTTGCTGCTGTAACAAATTACCACAAATTTAGCAACAAATTTATTAGCTCACTGTTCTGTAGGTCGGAAGCCTAGATCGGTTTCCCTGCCTTGGGTTTTATAAAGCCAAAATCAAGGTGGTAACCAGCTGGCTTCTTATCAGAAGGTTCGGGAAAGAATCAGCTTCCAAGCTTATGCAGGTTGTTTGCAGAATCTAGTTCCTTGCAGTTGTAGGACTGAGGATTCTGCATTCTTCTTGTCTATTGGCTCTGGGTTGCCCTTAGCTCCTAGAGGCATCTTTCTGGTTCTTGAGCAGCACCTACATCTCAAAACTATCGACAGTGTGCTGTGTTAAGTCTTTTTCATGCTTGCAATCTCCCTGAATTCCTCTTGTGCTGTAGCTCTTTTTTGCGTCCATCTGGGAGAGCATTTTCTGCTTTTAAAGGCTCATGTGATTAGATTGGTCCTATTGGATAATACAGGATAATCTCCCAATTTTAAGTTCTCTAACCTTTCACCATACTTATTCAATCTGTATGCTGAGCAAATAATCTGAGAAGCTGAATTATATGAAGAATAATGGGGCATCAGGATTGGATGAAGACTCATTAACAACCTGCTATATGCAGATGACACAACATTGCTTGCTAAAAGTGAATAGAACTTGAAGCACTTACTGATGAAGATCAAAGACTACAGCCTTCAGTATGCATTACATCTCAACATAAAGAAAACAAAAATCCTCACAACTGGACCGATAAGCAATATCATGATAAAAGGAGAAAAGATTGAATTTGTCAAGGATTTCATTTTACTTGGATCCACAATCAACACCCATGAAAGCAGCAGTCAAGAAATCAAAAAACATATTTCATTGAACAAATCTGCTGCAGAAGACCTCTTTAAAGTGTTAAAAAACAAAGCTGTCACCCTGAGGACCAAGGTGTACCTGATCCAAGCCATGGTATTTTCAATCGCATCAATATGCACACAAAAGCTGGACAAGGAATAAGGAAGACCAAAGTAGAATTGACATCTTTGAATTATGGTGTTGGCAAAGAATATTGACTATACCATGGATTGCAAAAAGAATGAACAAATCTGCCTTGGAAGACATACAGCCAGAATGCTCCATAGAAGTGAGGGTAGTTAGACTTTGTCTCATGTTTTAATACTTTGGGCATGTTATCAGGAGGTACCAGTCCCTGGAGAGGTACATTATGCTTGGTAGAGTGTCAGCAAAAAGGAGGAATACCCTCAAGCAGGTAGATTGACACAGTGGCTGCAAAAATGGGCTCAAACTTAGCAATGATTTGTGAGGATGGTGCAGGACCGAGAAGTGTTTTGTTCTGTGATGTGTGAGTAAGTGGGAAGTGTCTTTAAAGGGAGTAGAGATGCACTTTTTCATGGTCTCCTTATGTGGTCTTCTGAATCAGTAGAGCCATCATCCTTGAAATGTGAGGACTAGGGCTTCATCCTAGCAAAGGTAAAGGGAAAAGATCGGAAGACGTCTTAATTCTTTCGTAAAGTCAATCTACTAGCCATGGATTGCCTAACTCTGAATTTCTTTTACATAAGAGAGAAATAAGCTTCCTATTTAAGCCCCTGTCATGTTTTATTATATTGAGTTGAACCTGCTCCTGCAAAGTATGCCTTGCAAGCATTGTAGCATTTTTCTCAGTTCATCACAATATTCTGTAGCATGATTTGACAAAATTAAACATGATATTTGGCCCTGAATTCATTATATTTAGTGTGAATAGTAACTATTATCCAATTCTTTTTTAGATTCATGTATAGTCATAAACATAATATTTATTGTTTGTAGAATAATTTTTTTTTATTAACATCTGATTCTTCTTTCTGTGCTCAAAATGACATTCTATGAATTCTAGACTAATATTTTTTCATTGGAATAAAAAGTGGAGGAAAATTTGACTATAAATCTGAAGGTGAAATAGAAAGAAAATGTCTCAATTAGCTTAGAGAATACATACAAAACTTAAAGAAAGGAACAATAAGACTTTAATAAAATACACAATATTATAAATCCAGTTTATTTAAGCTGCTGCTTTCTATGCTGTCTTTTCTAGTAAACAGCAGGAGAATGTGAATTATCCCCAATTAACCAAAATATATATTATTGACTTACCTTGTTTATTTTGGAAACTTTGACAACTCTCTGAAATTCAAACACCCTTAATAATGAATTATATAGACTATAAATAGAATGATATTTACATAGCCTCACATGGGTATATATTGGTAAATGATAATTAAGGATTTTGGGTCATTCCTTAAATTTGGATCTCATTAGAGTGACCCTGATAAGACGAATAATTCTAAAAAAAAAACCAAACAACAACAAAAAAACTGCTGCACGTTACATACTTTGACATTTCAGTTGCATGCTATTTTAAAAATTAAGTAGGCATTACTTCGAGGCAGTATTTTAAGAATATTTTCTAGGTCACAAACTTCCTTGAGGATCATATGAATGTTATGACCCATCTTCCCAGAAAAATCATCTTATATAAACCTTTTAAAGCATATTAATGATGTGTTTATGTTGTGCGCTATCATAATATGACTATAAAACTCACTTTAGGAGGTGGAGCCAACATGGTGCTATAGACAGAAGCACCATGCCATCCCTCTACAGCAAAGACTCGAAAAACTAAGAAAAATAGATACAAATGTCAATCCTGGAACCCTAAGCATCAAATGAAGGAATAAAGAACTTGATCAAGCACTGAATGGAATAGAAACTGACAGAGAACAGAGAATGAGGAGAGCAATGGAGTTGAGGTCCCTAACAGCTAATGCTGCACAGATTCGCCATCTTGGGCCTCAGCCACCAAGGACTACAAATAGAGTGTGGGAAGGCAACTTCATAGAGCTCCCAGTAACCAGGAATACATGCTTTTCCACCCCCACTCTTCTTCCATGTACATGGTCTCCACTGCTTTCCAGTAGGCCACAGTAGCTTGGCCGGAGAGACACCAGCTCACTGCAGCCTGGGTCTGCCCTGCTCCCACCAATTGGTCCCTCCAGCACTATTTTTTTTTTTACTTTTTTCCTTGCTTCTCTCTCTCTCTCCCTTCCTTCCTTTCCTTTCTCCTGCACAGTTAGCCCCATGTGCTGTCCCCTCCCCTTCTTAACTGGCTGTGCCACACTGCTTGGCTAGACAGCCACCGGCATGTGGCTGCCCTGGGTCTGTACTGCCCTTGCCAGCAGGCTCCCTCAGCACCATTTTTTATTTTATTATTAGTATTGTTTTTTTCTGGTTTCTTCTCTGTCTCTCTCTCTTCCTTCTTTCCTTTCTCCTGCCCACCTAGTCCAGAGTGACAGCCCTGCCCCTTCTTGGTGGGTTGTGCCCCACCACTCTGCTAGAGAGCCACTAGTGCATGGTCTCTCCGAGTCTGTACCACCCTTGCTGGCAGGCTCCCTCAGCATTTTTTTTCTTTTCTTTTTTGGTTTCTTGTCTCTCTCTCCCTCTCTTCATTTCTTTCCTTTCTCCAGCCCACCTAGCCCCATGAGCTGCCTCAACTGGTAGTGTTACACAGTTTGGCTAGTGAGCCACTGGTGCAGGGGGTCGCCGGGTCTGGGCAGCCTCCATTGGCTGGTTTTTCTTGTGCCATATTTTTTCCTTCTTTGTTGTTGCTTTTTTTACCTCTTCATTTTTTCTATCTCTATCCCTTCCTTCCTTTCCTTCCTCTTCTACCTGGCCTTGTGTGCCATCTCTGCCCCTTCTTTCCTTGGTGTTGTCTGTATTTTCCTTGGTCTCTTTCAAATCTCTTGTAAAGTCCTATAATATTCACCCAGTGCTGACTAATATTAGTCTTTTGAATTCCATATCAAGTAGTTCCACTACCTTTTCTTCTACTGGAATGTCATCTGATTCTTTATTTTGATCACTTGGTGGAGCCATCTTGCCCTACTTCTTTATATTTTTTGGTATTGTCTGCTGTCTCAGAGACATTAAGGCATTTTTTCTTCATTTATTGATATGTTTATTTGTTTTGTTCTTTTTTGTTTGTTTTGCTATGTCAGGGTGGGCGGCCCAGGCTTGTTTTGCTGCTTGCTCTTCTGTGGGCACCCTAACTCTTACCACCTTGTCTTGGCAGACAGGGCAGCAGCAGGAAGGGTGAGCCCACTTCACTATTCACTCATCAGGCAAGGTGGCTGAGGGCAGATTGGGTGCTGTCTGCCTCCTGATATTGGTCCGGCAGTGTGGGAACATTCACAGCCCCTGGCCAGATATGTGTGAGTGTCAGATGGGGAGTGGTACAGGTTCACTTCCCACTGTTCAGCAGCTGGTCAGGTGGTAGGAAGGAAGGGTTGGAGTGGGCCTGTTGCAGCGGCAGACCTGAGCACTGAGGATGCTCTAGCCACAGTGGCACAGCTGGGGTCAGCAGGAAGGGGTTATGGCATACAAGGCTAGGTGGGTGAGAGAAAGAAAAAGGAAGAAAGAAGAATGAAAAAGGAAATGGAGGTATGGTGGGGTCTGGCCTGTGGGGTCAGGGCATACCCAAGGACTGGTGGGAATGGAGGGGAGGTGATGTAATGGGCTATGCTGGAGGGAGAAAGAAGAATAAAAGAAAAAAAAAAAAAGAAAGGAAAAAAATTGGTGGCATGATGGGGGCTGTGTGTGGGGGTGGGGTGGACCTGAGGCAGCAATGGGCCAGTGCACTGTGGCTCTCTAGTCACTGCATTATGGTGGGGTCCAGCGGGAAGGGGGAAGGTGGCTTACGGGGCTAGGTGTGAAGGAAAAAGAAAAGGAAGGAAGAAAATAAATTAAAAACTAATAAAACTATCTGCATGGTGGGGGCTGGCAAATGGGGGAGGGCTGGATCCAAGGGCTGGTGGGAAGGGAGGCGGGGTGCCTTATGGGGCTAAATGGAAGGAAGAAAGAAAATAAATAGAAAGAAGAAAAAAATGGCAGGACGGCGGGTGGGCTGACTTGGACCTGGGGTGGCAGCAGACTGGTGGCTCTCTAGCCTCAGCGGCATGACAGGATCCGGCTTCGGGGGTGAGGGGAGGTGGTGTATGGGGCAGGGGCTCTGTCTCCTGTTGGAGCTCTGTGAAATTGCCTTCCTGTACTCCCTTGGCGACTGGTTTCTGGCTGTGTTCCAAGATGGCGAGGCTGTGCTGTGTTAGTTGGCAGGGTCTTCCACTCTGTATCTCACCTGGTTCTCTTTTTTATCATCAGTTTCTTCTTCCATTTGATGTTTTACGTTTGATCTATTTCTTTATCCCTTCATTTGATGCTTGGGGTTCCCGGATTAATGTTTAAATCTGTTATACTTAGCGTTTCGGGTCTTTGCTATGGAGTATCGCCATGGTGCATCTGCCTACGGAGCCTCTCAGGAGGTATTTTTTTAAACTGTGATGTGAATGTGTGATATGACTCATTTCACAAAGAGATTTCTTTTTGCCATCACAAGTAAATGACTACTTCAAAACTTTGGAAAGTGTTGCTTCATATTAGTAGGAACGAATGTCTAAGAAAGACATACTATCAGATAATCTGAGTTCAGGAAGTGGTTTAACGATTTGCCAAGCAATTCAGAGCTTGCAAGTGAAAATAATGTCATTCTACTGAAACAATTTATTTAAAAGATAAAAAGGTACCTTTTGTTGGGGGAGAAGGAGAGGCGAGTATGGTGTTGTACAGGGAAAGGTTGAAGAGAGACCAAGTATCTGCTCATATTTAGTCAAACAGGTGTCTTTAAACACATTGCACAAATCACTGGGTTATTGCAATTGTACTTAAACTAAAACCTCTGGGTAAGGTGAGGTTTCGTGGAAAGAATTAGCTTTGAAACTATCCTCTGTGGCACCCACAACCAGTGCCTCTAGTGGACCAAAATCTTGCCCTTATAACAAGAGAATTCTTTGCAAAACTTGATTGTGTTTGAGCCTGTGACCGATTAGCTTCAGAGGCCTTTCCTCTGCATCCACCATTTCCAGTTTCAGACATACATGGCTGTCATGATATACCATCCTGAAAGCTTCCACATCGTCAATACCAAAAGATAATAAAGTAACATTAACACAGTGTGTGAAAAGAAAGTATGTCAAAAGGATATTATATACAACCAAGTTGTTATGGCAACTGAGCCAATATTGAGTGGCAAGAAATTAGATTGTTCCAGTGATAGATCAAATGGGAGTTAATAGAAACTCGGACCTGGGATATAGAACACTAGTACTTATGTGGCATACTTATTGTTTCCCAGATCCAACTCTCTGCCTGTGAGTACTTCAGTGACTTAGGCTTTAATTGGTATTCTGAGTTTTGCTTTCTCTATATCATATAGTTTTGAGGGTAAAGAAATAATTCTGTAGTTATTCTGACACACATTACACACACACACACCCACATCGCTTAATAATTGGGTTTCGATTTCTCCACAGCAAGAGTCAATACGAAAGACAATAAGGTAACATTAACACAGTGTTGTGGAAAAGAAAGTATGTCTAAAGAATATTATACACAGCCAAGTTGTCATGAAGTGTATAAGTGAATGGCAGATATTCTTAAACAGGAAAAATCAAGAAATAGAGAACTCAGAAATATTCCTAGAGAAAAAAAAAAAATCAGTGATGAAGTCCAGGGAACCAGGGTTAAATGGGAAGTCATGGTTGGACTAGTGCCAAGCTCAGTGCCAGAGGACAGCTGAGCAATGACTACAAAAGTTATGAAGGGAAAATGTGAACCAGTCCCCATAATTTTATACCGAGCCAAGTTGTCTTTTGAAGATAAAGGGAAGAGACAAACATCTCAGGAAGGCATAAAGAATATAGCACATTTGAGCTCGTCTTAAAAAATTTACTTGATGATAAAATCCAGGCAACGAAGAGAAGAATGAATATAAATGACTCAGACTTAGTGAAGCTGTAGTTTATAACAAAACTCTAAATAACAACAACAAAAAGAACACAAAAGTCATGAAAAGCTTGAGTTCATTTGACTATAGAATGTACATTTTGTTTTTAAATGGAGGAATTATAGTTTAAGATTAAAATATCAATGTTGCAAACCTTGAAAGTTATATACTATGTATTATATTTATATAAAATAAAATTGTAAGAAAGGAACTGAGAGAGGGAAGGTGGGAGGAATTTGTATGTTTTTATCTTTCAAAATATGGAGACAGTTGATAATACTTCAAAGTCAAGAAATGACTTTAAAAAACCAAACAGAGTAGAACTGCCCCCATAGGATTTCCAAGGTTGAAATCCTTATGGAAGCAGACTACCACATCTTTCTCTCGAGAAGTGGCTGGTAGATTCCAACTGCGGGTATTTTGTTTAGCAGCTGAACACTTAAACACTGCTCCACCAGGACTTCTATGCTACTACTACTAAAAAGGAGCCCTGGTGGGGCAATGGTTAAGTGCTTAGCTGCAAACTGAAAAGTCAGTGGTTGGAGCCTCACCAGTGGCTCTGTGAGAGAAAAGTCCTGGCAATCTGCTCTCATAAAGATTACAGCCTAAGAAACCCTATGCGGCAGTTCTACTCTATCACAGAAGGTCGCTATGAGTCAGAATCGACTCAACAGCACACAACAACTACTACTAAAGTCAATAACTAACTTTGGTTGTGCACTTGACAAATATCCAGCACTTTTCTAAGTACTCCACAATTATCTCTATGGATTATCAAAATAACTGTTATCTCTATTTTATAGATGAGGAAACTGAGGAAACAGGGAGATTAGGTAATTTGCTGACAGTCCCACAGCTGGTTAGTGGTGAAGGCACGGTCAATAGATACCATTAAATTAACATTTTTTTTTAATTTTATTAACTTTTATTGAGCTTCATAAATTAACATTTATAATATTTTACCAAATATTTAAATAATTATTCTACAAAAAGGAATAAATAAACTTGTATGAAAATTTATGGGAACTGTAACATTTGAATGAATCGAATATTTGGGTGGGAAGCAAAAGAGAAATGTGGAATTAGAACTTCCATTCTAACTTTTTTACGTTTATCTCTGTAGAGTAGGTTCTTAAGAAAACTAAACTACCCAGAACAAATATTAAAACAGACTATTCTATTATGTTTTCCTTCCTTTCTCAAAGTGTTGCTATTATTTACTACCTCCATCCTCTACTGGAAAATATATTCTAAGGCATTAGCATCACCCACATGACACATTCTAGAAAAATCAAGCAATGATTGACTTCAAAGTCCCATCAAGTACATTGCATATCCTTATTTTTCGTGCTGAGCCACATGATGTCAGAAGGCTTCTGGGCAGCATCTTGGAACTAGGTACAGGATGAGAATGAGACTTTGCTATTTTTAGAGGAATCAAGAAATTCCTCAGTATGCCTCTAGGGCTAATGTTTCCAATCTCTACTCACCCAAAACATCTTTAGAGTTCAAGATGAGCCACAACATTTTGTTACCATTTATGCAGCACTGTGATCTATTGCCCAGAGCTGGTGATTCCAGTCTTGACAACAGACTAGAAGATAACATCTGATTCTGATGTTCAAAATCATCTGCCATCGTATGAGTCAGATCACTCCACGACATCTCTACATAGGTGTTTCTGATGTTTGAAGACCTTGTCTGCTTCAAAGCCAACAATAGGAAGTTAAGGCAATGCTCAATAAAAAGTAGTTACTCAAACTTTGCTTCAGGCTCTATTTTCTAATCAACCTGGGCTAGGACAGATACTCTAAAGGAGATTTTTAGAATTAAATGATCAGTAAAATTTGTGTTTTTCTTGTTTTCTCAACATGTCATTTTATGTTCAACAGTAGAGGAGGCAAAGAAGGTAAGAGAGAGCCAGTGTTTAGCCATTTTAATCAGTGTTTGAGCTGGTTACTGTTAGTTACTCACATATATATTTTATATAAATGCAACAAGCTTAGAGTGTAGATCATTTTATCTCGACTTTACAGATGAGGAAACTGATACCCCAAAAGTTTTATGTAATATGTCTGAATTTACTCAGCTATTAAGTGAACATGTTGGGGTTGAAAGCCAGGTTTATTTGCTTTCAAAAGCACATATTATTCTCTTTCACCAGGCACTCTGTTTAAATAGGACAAATAGGGTATTATGTTCCAGAAAGGATTTTAAGTAGCTTATAAGTGTTGGTGGAGCCTGGCAGCACAGTGGTTAAGAGCTCAGCTGCTAACCCAAAGGTCAACAGTTTGAATCCATCAACTGCTCCTTGGAAACCTTATGAGTCAGTTCTATGCTGTCCTATCAGGTCTCTGTGAGTCGGAATCGACTCAGTGGCAACAGATTTGGTTTTGGGTTATAAGTGTTGATAATATGTGACAAAATAAAATCTTACCTATGAAGACTCATGGAGAAATTATTTATAGGGCAAACATAGTTATGTTCTGGATAACACTCTGCTTGAACTTAATGCTGCTCTCTGCCATTTTAGAGTTTTTGCTAAGAGCTACAGAGTTGGACTAATATGTCTAGTTACTATAGCTGATGCTCAGACCCCTGTGTTATTCAAGATTCAGTGTGTAGCCAACATGGTGTTGCTATTTGCCATAGAACTATTTCTTCCAAGGTGACTTGATAACAATGGTATTTACAGAATTATCTGTTATCTTTTTGTTGTTGTTTTGGTATTATCTCCAAAGCAAAAAATAAAGAATGTTCTAGAGTTCTCCCCTGATGAGGAGTCACTCGATATTATACTACATGTTATTTTAATACAACTTAATCTCAGATAAAGGTATCCCTTTTGATATGATGTAGAAAACTATATGCACTAAGTGAAAATAGGTATTATGTATCACAGTGGTATAACCTAGTTCAAGTACTTTTATTTATCTACAAATATATCCATATTGCATCTCTCTGTATGCATATGTATTTGTTGTTGTTGTTAGGTAGGGTCAAGTCAGTTCTGACTCATAGCAACCCTATAGGATAGAGTAGAACTGCCCCAACAAGTTACCAAGGAACAGCTGGTGGATTCAAATTGCTGACCTGTTGGTTAGTAGGCAAGCTCTTAACCACTGCACCACCAGGGCTCCATGTATATATTTAGTTATATTTATATGCATATTTATATCTACATATAGATATATATACATGCAATACATGTATATTTCTTTGATGTCTTATGAATGTTTGGTCATTTGGGTTCTTGTGGTTTTACGCAGTAGCATTTTAAGAGGAGGTTGCATAGAATGGTTTCTCTGATTTTACAACTCTTGTTCTACTCATTATTTACCCTTTTACCATTTTGAAGTCAATGGGAACCTAGGGGTTAATTTAAGTAATTTAAATTTAAGTATACATATTGCCCCATAATTTTTCTTGGAATATATTATCTTAATTTATGAACTTACATTAAAAAGGAAAAGAGTGTCTAGAAGAATTTCTTCCCAATAGTGTTTGTTGAAGGTGCAAAGTCATAAATTAACATTAAGCACACTCCAGGGAAGTACTATAATCATACAGGGGATTTCCATGTTATATTATCTGTCCTTCCTTGGCCAACTCATGAAAAATTTGTCTTTGTGAGAAAGATTAACAGATGTACTTGAAAGAACCCTTCCTTTTGGAATAGTATGGGATTAGGATCAGTCCTTTCATTTAGAATGTTCTGTACGACATTATCTTTTTCTCTTTGGGAAATGAAATAACTTATATTGAGTTTGTACTCATAATGATTCATTAGCCTCTTATGGGGTTATGGAAGTTAGGAGAAGCTGTGAATAATTGAGAAAGCTTAGAAAAGGGTACCAAAAAATTGTAAATCTGATTATCAGTTGTTCACATTCTTCAGAAAAAGGTTATTAGGAAGGGATAAAATTTAAGATGCTCTAACCACACATTTTTTTAACCACACAAAGACATTGCTGAATTTTAGCATTTAATGAACTTTTGTGATATCTCACATTCTTAATTAGATTTTAATCTAATTCTCCAGTGCCAACTTTTTAAATGGAAAGTAGAAAACATTTAACTTTTACGTGCACCATGAGACAATGTTCTCACTCTAATTTTCAAGGGGCTCTGAGAATCAAGTAAGGAGATTACATGTGGAATACATAAAGCAAAAAGAATTCACTTGTTTTTTTTTTTTTTTTTTTGCTCTGCTTTCTAATGCAAGCAGCTATTCTTGTCTCCTTAACTACCCCCCAGTGATACAGGTGTCAGATCACATATTACACCCAATGTTCCTGGATCTAATTCTTAGCACTCCACTTGTTTTCTCTGTACGTAATCTCTCACTTGATTGTACAAGCACCTATAAAGCATAAGCCATGTATTGTTTTAAAAGAGGCTTCTGCCTTTTTCTTAAAAAACCTATGTTAAAGCATGTATGGTGGGATGTTTGAAGTTCTATCAAGTGTGCTTGCATATTTTTATCTCCACCTTTTAGCATTTCCCCCATAGAATCAGCAGTATTTTCTCAGGTGAGAAACATGGAACAGAAAAGCAGAAACAAAAGCCTTTTACGTTTCTCAGCCTTAAGCTTTGAATTGCAAAATTGCAGGTGCTAGTGCTAAGAGGACTCAAGAAATACAAAGTCTATGATGTTGTAAAAGAAAGTCTTCTTTTTTTTTTCTGGATTGAAAAACATTCGGTAGTACAAGAGTGGGGAGATGGGGAACTGGGGAAATAAAATAACTTTATACTGGCAGGTTCCATAGAATGATTTCTGCTATAGGCCAGGAGGAGGGGAAACGTGCAAGAAAATTTCATATGAATTAGAGTATGGAAAGCAGAAGGGTCTGTGTGCCCATATTCCCCAGACCATCGCAGGTATAGCCTGGTAGGGCAGAAATTCTGTGGAGTGTGTTTGGGCAGATTATTCTGAGCTACCTTCACAGAATTTCCTGAGGCTAAAAGCTGGATGGAAATAGTAGAATGTTTCCATGTGACAAAGTTAACCAGCAGTAACCAAGTAAATCAATGATGGAAAACAAATGTGGGTGAGTATACCTCACCCGCTGAGGTGCCATTCTGGGTATTTGATACAAGCAGTGGTCATCTATATGACCGCTGTAATCCTCAGTGTGGTATTGTGGGCTAGACCTTAAGTGTAACTGCAGGGAAAGGGTGATGAAGACTGATTAAGTTTCCAGAACTTGGAAAAATGAGACTCAAAAGAGAAATTCAGTTATAGAAAAACTATTAATTTATTCTTTTATTTCACACTAGGATTTATGGAGTGAAATTTGTATCCATCCTCCTCCCTTCCTCCAAAAAAAAAAAAAAAATTCTGCCCCTCAGTTCAGAGGAAAGGAATAGTTACTAGGTTATCGTCAGTGGTGTGCCGGTAAATGTTTAACAACTATCTTTCCAGAAAAACAAAAAGCGAAGAATTTCAGTATTTGCCAGTATCCATGGCATAATTTCAAGCTACCATCTTGTAGATGTAGCTGTACAAGATGATGTATATATGGGCACTTGAATGGATGGATGGATGATGAATGTAAAGATGAGTAGTTGTATAGATGAATGAGTGAGAGGACGGATGATGAATGATAGTAAGATGGGCAAATGGATGGGTGGTTTATTGGTAGAAGTAAGAATTCCTAGCCACTGTTCTTAAAGAACCAGTGACCTGGTTGATTTAAAGCTACCAAATGTCACTGAACATGCAAGTAGGAAGAGATGCACACAACCAGTTCTCACCATCTCTGGTACCATTTGATGCCCACCAGCTCCAACACATCATTGCCTGTAGTTTATAAATAGGTAAAGAGCAGACCTCTTTTTTCAACAATTTACAGGTTCAAATGCAGAGCTCTGGCAGCTTTACTGATGGGTGTAGACTATTTGTAAAGCAAAGGGATTCCAGCGTAAAGAATTAGTTTTTCCGGGACCAATATCTGGCAAATAGGCGTTTTTGAGTTATGCTCTGTTCTTCATCTGGAATATGACCATGGATTTTATTTTCTTTAATTTATTATTTGGAAACTACATTAAGTAACAGCATTATATTGGCAAAGTGCAGAAGTAAGGGATGAGGGAGATTCACTCTAACAGAGTCTGTATTCAGGTTCAGCATAACTGGAACACGCAGAGAAGTCACAATAGCCAGGACAAAAGTACAGAAAATGACTGCAGACCTAGAAAGAAGTCTTACTGTGTATCTAGAACTTAAAGGAAAAATTATATAGATTCTATTCTAAGATA
This sequence comes from Loxodonta africana, assembly GCF_030014295.1. Classification (NCBI taxonomy): domain Eukaryota; kingdom Metazoa; phylum Chordata; class Mammalia; order Proboscidea; family Elephantidae; genus Loxodonta; species Loxodonta africana. The sequence continues at coordinate 42,557,444 of NC_087346.1, read as the reverse complement.
TTAAAGTTCTGAGTTTATGTAGAGTTTTTTTTTTTTTTTAACTAGGTCCCCTATTTACAACCTGTAGATAATACAATACACTTGCTGGGTTTTGTTTTAGTATGATTTTTGTATACTTACTCTTTGCCACTTTCCTAACTGTCTTATGTGTATTACTTATGTAGTTATTACAACAATACATAAGACAGGTAGTATTATTACCACCTCCAGGTTAGATAAGGAAACTAAGACTTAAAGAAGATAAATAACTTGCCCAAGATCTCTGTTGAGTATTAGAACAACTCCCCAGTGACAGAAAAAATGATGTTTACCCAATATGCTTTGGAAGACAGTATCATAGAATTGGTTCCTGCTCATTAATTTACTATATCTTATCTTGGTACGTAGTGAAATGACCAAAAAATTCTTGTTGAGTGAATTAACCAATCTGTTGCTTTATATAAGGCTCCCTGGGTGGCACAAACGGTAAGCGCTCATCTACTAGCCAAAGTTGGCAGTTTGCACCTACCTAGACACTTCTCAGAAGCAAGACCTGGGGATCTGATTCCAAAAGGTCACAGTCATGAAATTTATGTGGAGCATGGTTCCACTGTTCCATACAAGGGGCCATAATGAGTCAGAATTGACTCAACAACTGTTTTTTTTTTTTTTTTGCTTTATTTATTCCGTTTTTTCCTGTTGTTATCATTTTAAACATAGTTTAAAACAGTTTATTATCCTTTTCTGATTTTACTTGTTGGCCCACTGAATAGCATTATTATTACCAATGTTTACAAATATTCAACAATGGAATTGCATTCTTAACACATACACAGTATGCTTAAAATAAAAACAGCTAAAAACAAATTTATTTTTTTCACTTTTTCATCATAAGAGAATTCTATAAATTTTTCTCAGAATTTTTTTTAATTAATGAATTCAATTATTTGGATGTGACTATTAAATGACAGAATGTAACAGGTGAAAGAAGATGCTAAAACTGAATGAAGTGAGAAAAGGCAAGTGGTATCCTATAGTCTGCTACTCCCTTTATGCTCATTGATACCAAAGCAGGGTATTAAAATATACATATCAGCATTCTCAAATTAGTCAACTTCTATTCATTTATTTATTTATTTATTTCCCTGTGAAGTTAATTCATTTAGAGGGAAAACTTCAAATGTTACAGGAGAAAGAATTAATTTCATACCTCCTAAAAATAGGACTATCCATTGCAAAAGACCTCTTTAAAGTGTTAAAAAGCAAAGATGTCACTTTGAGGACAAAGGTGTGACTGACCCAAGCCATGGTATTTTCAATTGCCTCACATGCATTCGAAAGTTGGACAATGAATAAGGAAGACTGAAAAAGAACTGGTGCCTTTGAATTGTGGGGTTGGTGAAGAATATTGACTATACCATGGACTGCCAAAAGAACCAACAAATCTGTCTTGGAGGAAGTACAGCCAGAATGCTCCTTAGAAGTGAGGATGGTAAGACTTCCCACACACTTTAGATGTGTTATCAGGAGGGACCAGTCCCCAGAGAAGGATCCCATGCTTGGTAAGTCAGAGGATCAGAGAAAAAGATGGAGAACTTTAAGGAGATGTATTTATTGACACAGTGTCTGCAAAAAATGGGCTCAAGCATAGCAATGAATGTGAGGAGGGTGCGGGACCAGGCAGTGTTTTGTTCTGTTGCACATAGGATGGCTATGAGTTGGAAGTGATTTAACAGCACCTAACAACAACAACAACAACAAAAGAATTATGTGTGGCTTAGCCAGAGAGAAAGGAATCAACCCTGATCCATGGTGGTTTAAGTTGACTGCATAAGCCATAGCACACAAGGCGCTCCATGGATACTTTGACTTTAGAATATATTCATGGAAAACCAGAATGGATGTCATGCTGTCATATCCAAATTGTGTCGTGACACCTATGTCACCATATCTCCCTGTACTTACACATTTAATACAACATCAGATAAGAGAAATTACTCCATTTTTCCTTTCTCGTTGGTTTCCTAAATATACCTTACAAAGAAAAAAAAAAAAAACCTTAGAAATACGTTAAATTCAAACAAAATCTTAAAAACATTAAATGGAGTTAAAAATGTGAATGATGTTAAAGCAGTTTCAGGATATTTCATTCCTCATTATTTTGTAGTTCTCTGTCCCTGACAAAACAGCACTCTCTTGTCTCTTTTCCTACCCCTTTCCCCTTCCCTTATGCAATTGAAAATTAGGGAATGATGTTAAGTAAACAGTACATCAATCTTTCCCTGGAACTTTCCATGATCTTGCTGGCGAGCTGGGTCCTGTTAATAAACCACCTTTAGTCTATTTCAGATATACAGAATAGAGATTTTTGGATCCAGCATGCGATTAACTACTGGATGCTATTTGTAGAAAACTTTATATTTGTGTTGACATGTCTTATAGTCTGGGTGAAAGCCGTTGCTATCCTAACAACAAAATTGGTGGGGAAATAAATGTATGAGAGACTAAAAGGTGGAATAAATGGCCTTTTAGTTTCAAATGGGAAAAAAAAATCAGAATGTTTAACATTTCAAATGACAGTTATGCCACACCATCAGTGATTTATTTCATGGAGTGACTACTACCAGCATAACTGGATGATGCAGCTTTAATCTGGTCACCCTGTCTTTCACAGAATCATGTCAACATAACATCATTCCTGTCGGTTATGCAACTTAACAAAATACATGGAAATACATGGAGTAATGCTGTCATAAGTCATCCTGACAGTAATATAACAGAATATTGAGTCTGTAATTTGATGGTAAACATTTATTTTCCAGTTTAAAAAGTTGACTATCTCTTCAAATTTGAATGGATATAGAGAAGAAAAACTATTCATCTTATAAAATACTTAGGGATAAATCTTACCAGAGATGTAAAAGACTTATACAAAGAAAACTACAGTACACTTCTGTAAGAAACCAAAAGAGACTTACATAAGTGGAAGAACATACCATGCTCGTGGATAGGAAGACTTAACATTATAAAAATGTCTATTCTACCAAAAGCAATCTATACATTTCATGCAATTCCGATCCACATCCCAAGGGCATTCTTTAGTGAGATGGAGAAACAAATCAACAACTTCATATGGAAGGGAAAGAGGCCCCGGATAAATAAGGCATTACTGAAAGAGAAGAACAAAGTGGGAGGCCTTACTTTACCTGATTTTAGAACCTATTATACTGCCACAGTAGTCAAAACAGCCTGGTACTGGTACAACAGCAGGTACATGGACCAATGGAACAGAATTAAGAATCCAGACATAAAGCCATCCACATATGAGCAGTTGGTATTTGACAAAGTCCCCAAAACAGTTAAATGGGGAAAAGACAGTCTTTTTAACAAATGATGCTGGCATAACTGGATAACCATCTGCAAAAAAATGAAATAAGACCCATGCCTCACTCCATGCACAAAAATGAGCTCAAAATGGATCAAAGACCTAAATATAAAATCTAAAACGATAAAAATCATGGAAGAAAAAATAGGGACAATGCTAGGAGCCCTAATACATGGCATAAACAGTATACAAAACATTATAAAGAATGTAGAAGAAAAACTAGATAACTGGGAGCTCCTAAAAATCAAACACCTATGTTCATCCAAAGACTTCACCAAAAGAATAAAAAGACTACCTACAGACTGGGAAAAAATTTTTAGCTATGACATTTCTGATCAGCGCCTGATCTCTAAAATCTACATGATACTGCAAAAACTCAACTACAAAAAGACAAATAACCCGATTAAAAAATGGGCAAAAGATATGAATAGACACTTCACCAAAGAAGACATTCAGGTAGCTAACAGATATATGAGGAAATGTTCACGATCATTAGCCATTAGAGAAATGTAGATCAAAACTACAATGAGATTTCCTCTCACTCCAACAAGGCTGGCATTAATCCAAAAAACACAAAATAATAAATGTTGGAGAGGCTGTGGAGAGATTGGAACACTTTATACACTGCTGGTGGGAATGTCAAATGGTACAACCATTTTGGAAATCGATTTGGTGCTTCCTTAAAAAGCTAGAAATAGGACTATCATACGATCCAGCAATCCCACTCCTTGGAATATATCCTAGAGAAATAAGAGCCTTTACACAAACAGATATATGCACACCCATGTTTATTGCAGCACTGTTTACATTAGCAAAAAGATGGAAGCAACCAAGATGCCCATCAAAGAATGAGTGGATAAATAAATTATGGTATATTCACACAATGGAATACTATACATCGATAAAGAACAGTGAGGAATCTGTGAAACATTTCATAACATGGAGAAACCTGGAAGGCATTACGTTGAGTGAAATTAGTCAGTTGCAAAAAGACAAATATTGTGTAAGACCACTATTATAAGAACTTGAGAAATAGTTTGAATGGAGAAGAAAACATTCTTTTGCGGTTATGAGAGGGGGGAGGGAGGGAGGGTGGGAGAGGCGTATTCACTAATAGATAAAAAAAAAAGATAAGAACTACTTTAGGTGAAGGAAAGACAGCACACAATACAGGCGAGGTCAGCACAATTGGACTAAACCAAAAGCAAAGAAGTTTCCTGAATAAACTGAATGCTTCGAAGGCCAGCGTAGCAAGGGCAGGGGCCTGGGGACCGTGGTTTTAGGGGACATCTAAGTCAATTGGCATAATAAAATCTATTAAGAAAACATTCTGCATCCCACTTTGAAGAGTGGCGTCTGGGGTCTTAAATGCTAGCAAGCAGCCATCTAAGATGCATCAATTGGTCTCAACCCACCTGGATCAAAGGAGAATGAAGAACTCCAAGGACACAAGGCAATCAAGAGCCCAAGAGACAGAAGGGGCCACATGAACCAGAGACTACATCAGCCAGGGACCAGAAGAATTAGATGGCGCCTGGCTACAGCTGATGACTGCCCTGATAGGGAACACAACAGAGAACCCCTGAAGGAGCAGGAGAGCAGTGGCATGCAGACCCCAAATTCTCATAAGACCAGACTTGTTGGTCTGACTGAGACTGGAGGAACCCCGGTGGTCATGACCCCCAGGTCTTCTGTTGGCCCAGGACAGGAACCATGCCCGAAGCCAACTCTTCAGACATGAATTGGACTGGACAATGTGTTGGAGAGGGATGCTGGTGAGGAGTGAGCTTCTTGGATCAGGTGAACACTTGAGACTATGTTGGCATCTCCTGCCTGGAGGGGAGATGAGAGGGTAGAGGGGGTTAGAAGCTGGTGAAATAGACACGAAAAGAGAGAGTGGAGGGAGAGAGCGGGCTGTCTCATTAGAGGGAGAGTAACTGGGAGTGTGTAGCAGGGTGTATATGGGTTTTTGTGTGAGGGACTGACTTGATTTGTAAACTTTCACTTAAAGCACAATAAAAATTATAAACAAAAGAAAAAAAAAAAACTATTCATCTTAGGCCTTCAAGGCAGTTTTTAAAGGGGAAAAGAACGATTCTAAATAAGAAGTAAGCAATGATTCATGACCCTACTAGCTGAAGGAATTTAGAAAACACCAAAATAGGCGCTCACATTCTTCTCTTTCCCCCTTATAGACAGACAATATATGTGCGTGTAAAGCGCTTTATAGCTTACTTTATAGCTTACTTTGCGTGCACATTGCCTCGTTAAACATGTACAATGAGCCATGACATTGGTGTTTATCATTTCTATTTTTCAGGTGGGAGGACTGAAATCCACAAATCCAGATCCTCTGAATCAAAATTTAAATCTCTCCCTACTACCTTTTGGTTTCTTTAATTGCCTGTATGACTGTATGTACTAGGGGAGACTGGAGACAAGTCAATCACTTGGACTGTCTAGCTCATGGGTATGGTGTGAATCATTATCGGATCAAATTATGTGCCACAATGGACCTCAGTCACAAACTAGTAAACGTAAATAGTTAAGCAAAATTATCTAGTTGTTTTGCATCCCTCCACTCATGGTCACTGCCATGATTGCAATATACATTACATTGAATGTTTATTTTCTGACAGTGTGCAGATACACACAGTAGTGAAAGAATTAGGTAGGTCTATGACGGGAAGGATGTGGTTCATTTGGTCCCTTACCGTACCAAAGAGAAGTTTGAAAACCTAAATGTTTGTTTAATTGAAGATAAAAGAAATACAAGCCAAGAGAAAAACTTAAGGTTAAAAAATTTTCCAATTATAATTGGAAATCTTATCTTCTATTTATTTTTTAATGTTCCATTTTTTATTCAAAGGGGTTAGTGGAAATATTTTATTTCCACAATGTTACATTTGCTGAACTGAATAAAGATAGTCACATTTGGCATAACTTTGTATTTTGGACAGTCAAATATTGTGTATCCAGGAAATGTTCCATAAAAATATTCAGGTTCGTGTTTCCCTTTTAAAACCCAAGTGTATATTAAGAAAAATAGAACCCCTATATTTTCTTGAATTTCTATATTTAATTATCAAAATATACTTTTGTGAGAAATACTCTATGTATCAAAAGTTTAAAAAGCTTTTATGATGTCTGTGTTAATGGAAACCCTGGTGACGTAGCGGTTAAGTGCTACAGCTGCTAACCAAAGGGTCAGCAGTTCGAGTCCTCCAGGCGCTCCTTGGCAACTCTATGGGGCAGTTCTACTCTGTCCTATAGGGTTGCTATGAGTCGGAATAGACTTGATGGCACTGGATTTGGTTTGGTTTTGGGTTTGCATTAACAAGATTTTATCTTGCCAGACCTGAGATTTTATTTAAATTCAAAACATTGAAGCATTAAATTTAAGTTGATCCTATACTTGGGCTCGCCAGACATATATTCTTGTTCCTTTTATTCTTGATGCTGATATATATGATGTTTCCTTTTCCATGTAGTTTTTTTTTTTTTTAAAAAGATCTTTAAAACTAGGAAATTTAAAGAATATTTTAAAGTATCCATATTTTTTAAAGAAATGTTAACAGTTTTATTGAGATATAATTGACATGCCATACATCATATATATTTAAATTGTGATGTTGTTATTGAGGAGTTCTGGTAGTGCAGTGGTTAGGGCTCAGCTGCTAACCAAAAAATTAGCAGTTTGAAACCACCAGTCCCTCCTTGGAAACCCTATGGAGCAGCTCTACTCTGGCTTACAAGGTTTCTTTTTTGATCGTTTCTGATAGCTGCCATCCAGTAAATTATGGCACCGCAAGCAAAAGAGAAGGAAATGCTCCCAAGTCCAACCTCATCTCTGTGATTGTTTGCAGATTAGACCATTGTGATCCAAAGGGTTTTCATTGGCTAGTTTTTGGAAGTAAATCTTCATACCTTTTTTTCTAGTCCATCTTAGTCTGGAAGCTCCACTGAAACCTGTGCAGCATCATAGCACACTGCAAGCCTCTATGACAGATGGGTGGTGGCTGCACATGAGGTACCCTGGTCCGGAATCAAACCTGGGCCTCCCAAATGGAAGTGGAGAATTCTACCCCTGAACCACCAATGTCCCCTACTTAAAGTGTTCCATTGCCATTGAGTCAATTCCAACTCATAGCGATCTTATAGAACAGAATAGAGCTGCCCTATAGGGTTTCCAAGCCTGTAATCTTTATGGAAGCAGATTTCCACATCCTCCTCCCATTAAGCGTCTGGTGGGTTCAAACCACTGACCTTTCAGTTAGCAGTGAAGCGTTTATGTATAAACCCACAAAAAACATCCCTGCAATTATGATAATCAAGATATCTATGACTCCCAACAGTTTTTTGTGCCCCTTTGTAATATTCTCCCTCCTGCTCTTTTTCACTATACCCTTATCTGCAGGCACTCACCAATCTGATGCCCATCACTACAGAGAAGTTTGCATGTTTTAGAATTTGATATGAATGGAATCATGAAAGACAATCTCCTTTGTCTTCTTTCTTTCACTCAACACAACTATGTAGCAGCTCATCCAAGTTGTTGCATGATTCATTAATGAGTGAGTTTAGCAAAGTTGCAGGACACAAAATGAATACACATCACTATTCAGTTGAACACTCTATCTGCAGAGTTTGGTCACTATATAACTCTTTCCTGTCTCATCTTCTGCCATGCCAACGTAGTGGCCTTGGACTCCCTGAACTCCCAGTTCTAGGTGAGATCTACCAGTTGTACCTGAGTTTCTCCTCATTGCACTTCAGCCTAGAAACTCTCTTCAGGTAGTAAACTGGGGTAATTGGGGCTTGCTTCATTTCATTCCCATCTCTCAGGGATTGCTCATCTTTTTTGCCTGATATCTAGTTTCTTAATAACCGTTGTTTCATGCTTTTCCTATTCTTTTTTAAAGTTGCTTTGGGCAGTAGAATAAATTCAGTCACTATTTCTTCAATATGGCCCAAACCAGAAGTCTGACTTATTTACTTTTAACAGCAACAACAACAAACTGAAGCAAAACTTTTATCTAAGTTGATTAGCTCTTGCTCAGATTTACAGTATGAGAAAAGCAACAAATGAGGAAGGAGATATGGAATTTTTGATGAAAGTACAGTGGTTCACAGAGAAATGAATTCTTTAAGGCAGTTCGAATCCACCAGCTGCTCCTTAGAAACCCTGTGGGGCAAGTCTACTCTGTCCTATAGGGTAGAGTTGGAATCGACTCCACTCCAAGACAATGGTTTTTTTGGGGGGCGGGGCAGGGGAGGAGAATACCAGTGAAGAAGGAGAAAGAAATAAAAAGCTGAGGCGTCGCTTATCTGTCAGTCTGAGGGCAGACAGGAGCATATTTAGTCACTTCCTTCTTAGTCCACATCACTTTATAGCCACCTTCTTATTAATTTTCTGTAAGAATATGTTAGTTCAATAATTTTAAGTATCTTTTTCAATAGTCTAAGCATTTGAAATCATGTTCATGGGCTCCCAGCCTAGATGCAAGCCTAGTAAGAAAGAATTGAAAAGAAATAGTAGGGGCAGGACCAAACTGAATTTTAAGGGACAATTAACATTTCTGGTAAGACAGAATTATTTGGAAACCTCATTGCCAGTTTCACCACTGAGGTGATTTCTACATGACAAGTGGTTGTTGTTGGTTGCTGTCCAGTCAATTCTGACTCATAGCAACCCCATGTGTGCAGATTAAAACTGTTCCATGGGGTTTTCAAGGCTGTGACCTTTCGGAAGCACATCTCTAGTCCTGTCTTTCAAGGTACCTGTAGTTGGGTGCAAACCACCAACCTTTCTGCTGGTAGTGTATATTGAGAAGGAACTCAGTTGGGGTAGGGTGGAAGCAAACATTTACAAAACAAAAGAAAATGTAAATCAGTAAAAAATCTGAAACATCAACTTAGAGAAAATGTAAATGAAAATTTAAATTCATAATAAAAGATTGGAGATATGAACATTTATACGAAGAGTAAGAAAGTTAACGTAGAGACTCACATTTTCTTTCAAAAGATTCATATTAGAGTTCTTTGGCTAAAAATGTCACATCCGTCTTACAGAAATTGCAACACAAAAATAACAGGATTTACAAGATAATTTCAAAATAAACACTATCAACCTAATGGAAAAACATGTATGTGGCTTAACTTATTACAGCTATTTGTCATGACCATTTATAGGTATGTACTTTTTCTTAGATTTACTATTGGAAACTTCTATTGTAAAGTCTGTGGTTCAAGACAGGGTACATGTTTTGATAGGTTATTCTGATAAGAGATTGATAGACCAAATTTTCAAACCGTAGAAATACTAGGAGATATGGTGACATTTGAAAAAAAATTACCTTGGAAGGACTTTCAGAAGTAGTGATGATTGTACCTGGAAATCCTGTACTTGTTTACCAAAATTGAGAGAGAAGCATTTCAATTAAACTAATACGTAGAGTGAGATGAGAATTTCCCCCAATATTCAATGGAAAATAAACACCATTACATTTGAGAAAACATAACCCTCAACTCCAAAATGTTAAAATTTCCTACAGTAGAAGCAGATATCAGTAAAACAATCCAAGAAATTAGAAATACGTTATGATTATAAGGGCAATGAATATGGAGTTCCTGATGACCTGATGTAACTATTAAAAATAAATATCACACAGACAAACACACTAATGAAATCTTAATAGGTAACTCCAGAATTCTTCTTAGGAAGAGAGCTATCTTAACTTGAAGAGATGTGGATAGTGAGATCCTTAGGGAATTGGTGGCTATTCTGATTAGCTGCCATTGAGTAGACTCCAACTCATGGAGACCTTATGTATTAAAGAATGAAACATTGCTCTTGTGCCATCTTCATGATCATCGGTATTTTTGAGTCTGTTGTTTTGACTGTTGTTTCAATACATCCCACTGAGGGTTTTCTGCATTTTCACTGACCCTCTACTTTACCTATCATTGTGTCTTTTTCCAGCGATTCTGACTATGTGTTCAGGTAAGTGAGTTGAAGTCTTACCAACTTCACTTTTAAGGAGCATCCTGGTTGTATTTCTTCTAAGACTGATTTGTTTGTTCGTCTGGCAGCCCATGGTATATTCATTAAATTCTTCACCAACACCACAGTTCAAATGTGTCAATTCTTCCTCCGACTTCCATAGTGGCTAGACATAAGAAATAAATATCTAGGCACTCCTCATAAAACCACAAACAAATAAGCATACGAACAAACAGGAATTTAGTGGTTGGAGCATGGCAAAAATGATAGAGAAGAGAAAGAGAAGAGGCTGAGTAAAGTAGTGGAAAGTTGGAGTCCATGTTGAGGAAAAGGCCTCTAAAACTTTATAAGAATAGAGAAGTTTAATATGTATGATGTTACGTGCTGTGAAGAGCTATGATATGAACTGTTTTGCCGTTACTCTGAATTTTCACTGACACTGGCCACACATATGCCTTTGTCAATTAAATTTTAGGAAAAAAAATGTTTTTAAGAGGGCTTTGTTCCTAGTGGGTAATAGGAACGCCATCTGTAGACTCCAGGATCATATATCTGTTGAACTAAACCAGAGTTGGATATTACTTGGAAAAACATAAGTTACTATCTCCTGTATTAACTTATGTCTCCAGATGTCTTAAGCTGGGTTCTCTAGAGAGGCAAAACCAGTAGAGCGTATATATATATTTATATCAATAAAAAAATACATATATACATGTATATGTATATATACGCTCTACTGGTTTTTCTTCTCGGAAACAGCTCACACGATTGTAGAGGCTGGAACGTCCCAAGTCTGCAGATCAGGATAGAGGCTTCTCTTGATTCATGTAGCCACAGGGGCTGGTGAACCAAAGATTGGCAGGTTGGAGAGCAGGGCTCCTGCTCACAGGCTGCGAAGATCCACGAATCCCAAGATTGGCACATAAGCTGCTGATTCAAGTCCCGAGAACCAGAGGTCAGAAGAATAGGAGATGGCTGCAGAATCCAGGGCAAGCAAAAAAGCGAGAATGTCTGCTTATATTCGGATACTGGCCACACTCCCAAGGAAACCCCCCCTTCAACTGATTGGCTACTGACAGCAGATTCCATCATGGGAGTGATCACACATAAACACTGAGAATCATGGCCCAGCCAAGTTGACACATAATCTTACCCATCACACTAGATATAGAGGTATGCAGGGATCCTTGCTTATTAGAGGGAGATTCAATCAATTTTATTTGAATCTCAAAAAAGGACACCAGTAGGTTTCACTGAATTAAAATCCTGTCTGCGCTATTTATTAGCTGTATGATGTTGTTGCTAGATGTCGTTGAGTAGATTTTAGGCTCCTCGTGACTCCATGTGACAGAGTAGAACTGCCTCAGGGTTTTCTAGGCTATAATCTTTACAGAAGCAGATTGCCAGGTCTGTCTTGCGTGGAGCCACTTGGTGGGCTTGAACCACCAAACTTTTGAGTGCTTAAAGGTTGCACCACCAGGGCTCTTTAATACCTGTATGCTCTTAGGCAATTCCTATAAACTCTCAATCATCCCAGTTGCTTATCTATTAAAATGAGGATGCTAACACTTATTTCAAAGTTTTTTTCCTGAGGATTAAATGTAGTAAAGTAATTTAAAGTTTCTGTCATGTTCTAAGTGTCCAGTAGATATCACATGGAAGTAGTTAATGTTGGATGAGGACATGACTGGAACTAGCAATTGAAAGGACAATAACTCACTCCTTCAGCAAACACTTATGAGCCCCTATTTTGTTGCAGGCACTGAGCAATATATCATTTAGAAAAACAGGCAAAATTCTCTCCTTTCAAGGAGATTAAATAAGAGAAACACAGTGAAGAAAGATTTTTTTTTTTTTTGGACTGGCTACTATTAGAGAAATGCTGTCAAATGGCATAAAATTTAAACTATAATGAGACAAACTAAATATGTAGGGCATGAACTATAGTAGTTTTTTCTTTTCTTAACTGAACATGGACCTTATGCAAGCTATTCTCTGTGCATCAGTTTTTCTCCATAAATGTTGTTGATAATCCTTCTGAAAGTAAGAAATCAAAATGAAGCGCACTAACCAGAGATCATTTTTAAAAGTAATATTAATATGAAAGAAATATAAGCAAAATAATGTGTTGAAAGCAGAGATTTGAATTACCTTTCTATAACTAAGTAAAAACCAAAAAAATAGTTGCCATGGAGTTGATTCCTACTCATGGCGACCCCATGTGTGTAAAAGTGGAACTGTGTTCTCTAGGGTTTTCAATGGCTATGATCTTTTGTAAGTAGAGTGTCAGGCTTTTCTTCCTGGGAAGTTCTGAGTGAACTCAAATCACCAACCTTTTGGTTTGCAGCAAGTGCCTTGACCACTTGCGCTACTTAAGGACCCATAGGAGTCCTGGAGGTGTGGTGGTTAAGAGCTTGGCTGCTAACCAGAAGGCCGGCAATTTGATTATACTAGCTGCTTCTTGGAAACCCTATGGGGCAGTTCTGCTCTGTCCTATAGGGTCACTGTGAGTCGGAATTGACTCGATGGCAAGGGGTTTGGTTTCTGGTTAGGGACCCATAATTAAGGAAAAGGCTAGCAAAAAACTAAGATAATTGAAAATACTTAAGTAAGATTAGAAAGAAGAGTTAGATATGTAATTATTATTAGATTAAGCCTGAAACACAATTGAAGTTGTGAACAGCATAGTGGAAAATACACATTAATATGTTTAATTTAATATTCAGCTTAATACAAAATTTTTCTATTTTTTTAAGATGCATCTTAAAATTAAACAAAAAAACTTCCCCTTTTCTCTCGAGGTATAGTGGATGAAAACATATTGAAATAGTCACAAGCTGCCTGTCAGCAATGACGGAATAGCTAGAATCAAGCTAAACCTCTTGCAGAGGACAAATGTGGACTCTAGAAAAACAAACAAAACAAAGCAGTAATTTGAAGACATCAGAAAGCAACTGAGGTGACCAAAACTTGAGCTACCAAGGTCTCACTGCATTGAGGTAAATTCTATATTTCCCTCCTGAAATACTTGTCAAATCTTGGTGTAGGGAATAGACCCCAAAACAAAGATGTGGCCTAGATTTTGTGTCTGTTTCACTGGTCCAAGGAGAAAAAAAGTGGCCATGGCAATTAAGGCAGTGTAGTAATAGAACAATAATAAACATATGTTGTTGTTAGATGTTGTTGAATCAGTTTTGACTTATAGTGACCTCCTGGATAACAGAAGGAAACCTTGCCCAGACCGACACCGTACTCACAATAGTTGATATGTTTGAGCCCATTGTTATAGCCATTGTGTTAATCCATCTCATTGAAGGTCTTCCTCTTTTTGCCGACTTTCTACCAAGCATGATGTATTTCTCCAGGGACTGGTCCCTCCTGATAACAAGTGCAAAGCAAATGGGACAAAGTCTTGCCATTCTCCCTTCTAAGGAGCATTCTGGTTGTATTTCTTCCAAGACAGATTGGTTTGTTCTTTTCTCAGTCCATAGATCAACGAAACAGAGAGTATAGAAACAGACCAATATATACTATACACTTTCTGTGCAACAAAAGTACTCACTGCAATGTGTTTGAGAGAGGTTTTTTTCTCCCTAAACAAATGGTTCTGGATTAATTGAATATTCACAAAAAAATGAACCTTAACCATGTACCTCACAGCATACATTAATATAAAAAAAAATTTTTTTTTTTTTTAATATATGAAAGGTAAAACAACAGAGTATCTAGTAGCTAATATAGGATAATATTATTATGACTTTGGGGTGGGCAAGGACTTCTTAAACAGAATATAAAACAGTACTAATAGTGAAGGAAAAAGCTATAAACTGAACTTCATCAAAATTACCAACTTTTGTTCATCAAAAGACACCGTTAAGAACATAAAAACAAGTCATAGAATGGAGAAGATATAGGCAATACACATATGACAAAAGACTCATTTCCTTCATGTGCAGGCAGTCCCTGGATTACCAACAAGTTCCATTCCTAAATCTGTCTTTAAGTTGAATCCATGCATAAGCTGGAACAGTTAGATACTGTTCATATCTAATATCGCTTAGTTAAATGTTTGTCTTGGTATATAGTATATGGAGTACCTAACATATACAGTAATAATAATAATGTTTCAATGCACTTTGCAAAGTAGTGTTTGTTATTACAAGCCCTTGTATGCACCTCAAATTATTAATATAATAGGCTTAATGGGGATTGGTTCATAACTACAGGTTGTATGTAAGTTGGATGATCATAACCCAGGGACTGCCAGTGTATGAATTCTTCTACAAATCAGTAAGAAAAAGACAGACCATTTAACTTAAAAAATAAGCATAAAATATGAATAGACATCTCACAAAAAAAATCCATATATAAAATATGTTTGTGAAAAGGTGGTCAACATCATTATTTACCAGAGAAATGAAAATAAAACCATTGTGAGATACCACTATATGCTCATCAGGATGGTGAAGGTTTTAAAAAAGAAGAGTATTTCAAGTGTTGGCAATAATATGGAGCATCTGGAAATTTCATACACTGCTTTAGTATGTGGAAAAAAATCTGGCAACATTTATTAAAGATGAACTTATTATGACCCAGTAATTCTACTTCTACATATATATTTAACACCAGTAAATACATATTTGCACTAAAACAGACAAAAAGATTTATGACAGCGTGATTCAAATTGGTCCAGTACCAGAAACAACTCAAATGTCCATCAAAATTAGAAATTGATAAATAAGCTATGGTATAATTACACCCTCTCCTCACTTATTGACATGGTTAGATTCCAAAGACCAGATCACTATGTAAAATCAGTGTTATGCAAAAATGGAGGATGATCACATCAGATCACAAAATTGAGGATGATTACATTGCCACATAACTGCCAAATTACATCATTACATACCTGCCAAACCACTGAGAATCATGGCCCAGACAAGCTGACACATAACCTTAACCATCAAAGTCAGCATTACTCTTGTCTCACACCTTAGCATTCGTTACTGCCAAATGTATGTTGTTAATGCACAAAATGGTTGGGTAGTAGATTTTTTACAATTGTCGTAAATGCAGAATGTCAGATAACAAGATAGTCATTAAATGAGGAGAAGGTGTATACGGTGGAATATAATTATGAATTTCTGGACAAGTTAAATATGGATAAATCTCATAAACACTGTTGTGCAAAAAAAATCCAGAGACAAAAGATTATGTACTGTATGATTCAAATTATTTAAATTTCCAAAAGAGGCAAAAATAATCTATTATAATAGAAGTCACAATAGTGGCTACTTTAGTGGGCATGAGCAGTGGTGGTAATGACTGGGGTATAAGGTGAGTGTGATTTGGGGGTGCTGGTACGGTTATGGAGTTGTGAGTAGTATAAATGGTTACTGTTGCTTGGCTACTAACCAAAAGTTTGGAAGTTCAAATCTACCCAGAAGTTCCTAGGAATAAAAGCCTAGGAATCTATTTCCAGGGAATAAAAACCAGCCACTGAAAACCCTAAGGGGCACAGTTGTACTCTGACTCATATGGGTATAGCAATGAGTCGAAATCAACTCTACGGCAACTGGTAGAGGTGGTTGTTGCTATTAGGTGCTGTCGAGTCAGTTTGGACTCATAGTGATCCTGTGTGCAACAGAATGAAACACCGCCCATTCCTGTGCCATCCCCATAATCGTTGGTAGGCTTGAACCCATTGTTGCAGCCATCTCCTCAAGGGTCTTCCTCTTTTTTTGCTGACCCTCTACTTTGCCAAGCATGATGTCTTTCTCTAGAGACTGATGCCTCCTGACAGCATGTCCAAAGTATGTGAGATGAAGTCTCACCATCCTTGCCTCTAAGGAGCATTCTGGCGGCACTTCTTCCAAGACAGATTTGTTCATTCTTTTGGCAGTCCACGGTATATTCAATATTCTTCTCCAACACCACAATTCAAAGGCATTAATTCTTCTTCTGTCTTCCTTTTTCATTGTCCAGCTTTCACATGCACATGAGGTGATTGAAAATACCATGGCTTGGGTCAGGCACACCTTAGTCTTCAAAGAGGCATCTTTGCTTTTTAACACTTTAAGGGGATCTTTTGCAGCAGATTTGCCCACTGCAGTGTGTCATTTGATTTCTTGACTGCTGCTTCCATGGGTGTTGATTGTGGATCCAAGTAAAATGAAATCCTTGATGACTTCAATCTTTCCTCTGTTTATCATGATGTTGCTCATTGGTCCAGTTGTGAGGATTTTTGTTTTCTTTATGTTGAGGTGTAATCCATACTGAAGCCTTTGATTTTCATCAGGAAGTGCTTCAAGTCCTCTTCACTTTCAGCAAGCAAGGTTGGGTCATCTGCATAACGCAGGTTGTCAATGAGTCTTCCTCCAATCCTGATGCTCAGTTCTTCCTCATATAGCCCAGCTTCTTGGATTATATGCTCAGCATACGCATTGAGTACTGGTGGTAATGTTGTGTATTTTGTTTGACTTGAATGGTGATTACAAAGGTGTGATCACTATATTAAAATTTCTCAAGCTGTACACTTAAGATTTATGCATTTTAAAATATGCATGTATGTTACAGTTCAACAAACAAAAATAAAACCTGGGAAAAGTAGTTCTGGGGCTTGCCAAAGAAAGACAGTTTTATATTTTTAATTTTTTTACATTTTTAAAGGATAGTGAAAAAATATTCCCGATCTAGTTCTCACAAAGAAGGATTGGTATGTATGCTTTGTTTATAGTTTTGCTACTTTAGAGACCATTTTGAGAAATCCTGGGTAGTTATAATTTAGTAAATCATTAATCACACAAATAAGTTCTGTTTTAGTTATGTAGTGTCATCATAAATCAAATCCCGTATTTGAAAAAGCTAGGGAGATATCTCAAGGGGAACATGAACTAGTGATAGTGGCATTTCCTAATTAATGCATCTCCTTTATACCCTAGGGACAAATTACCATGGAATCTCCTCTGAGTCCCACTAGTATAACTGGATTGCACTTAAAGGTTATTTTTCAATTCTTATTAAAATACTTTCTGGAAATAGCTGTCTCTGTAATGGTAGCCAAGTACCATTTGCCTCATGATTGCAACCAGTTTAAGTGTTAAGGAGTTCCATCTAGGAAGAATTTACTAAGATTTAAATAACAAAAGAGAGAAATCAATGTACTGAATTCAGAATCCAACAAAAAATTGTCACCCAATAAATCAAGAGCAAAGCTTTTTCCGTGTGCCTAGTTCCACGTGGCTATCACAGTTCCTTCTCTGAAATGCTGCATTAAAAACGCTTCATTCCCCACATTACTTAGAATAATTTTTTTACAGAAACTTACATGTACCCCAAGACATTTTCAAAATAAAATTTGCTTTGAAAAATGATAAATTAACATAGAAGGAAAAGTTTTCATTGCTCTCAAAACTGGGGGAAAACTTCGTTAGAAATTGTATAAAACTTATTACAGCCTCTAAATTTATGACATGCTTGGTCAAAATAGCAGATACAAAAAAAAAAAATTTTTTTTTTTTTTTTTTTAGCAGATACAGCTTGTTGTAATTGGAAAGCTAATCTGAGCGATTTAATTTGGAAGTGGATAGTCACTTTCTTATTGGAGCTCACACAACTGTAACTAATGCTACTACTTAAGTAACTTAAATATGCTGGCTTTGGTGGAGGGTGGGTGTTAGCTCTACTGTTATTTCTTATTTTAAGATGAGATCCTGATAAAATTAATTAAACTTCTAAATTGCAAAGTTTTTATAATACCTGTGTTATCTCCTAAGGATTGCTTCAGAGCTTCAGTGTTTCGTGATGCTTAACCTAACAATCAAGAGAAAAAAATTACCTCCTATGACATAAGTAGAAGCAGGCGTTAGAAAAGGATTTCTTAGCTTAATATAACGGCTCTTTTATTCGCAATAGGAGGCAGAAATCACTCTCTCTCATAGTTAAGGAGCCCTGGTGCTCAGTGGTTAAAGCATTTGCTGCTAACATGCCCCCCACCCCATCGCCCCCCCCCCAAAAGATCAGCAGATGGAGCCCACCAGCAGCTCTGCAGGAGAAAGATGTGGCAGTCTGCTTCTACAAAGACTTACAGCCTTGGAAACCCTATGGGGCATTCTACTCTGTCCTATAGGGTCGCTATGAGTTGGAAATCTACTGGATGGCAATGGTTTTCTTTTTTTTTATAAATAGTTAATTGGGGGGAATCTTTAAAATCTATTGGGGTCAAATCAAAAATCTTTCTATATGGAAATTTATTTATGATACAATATAATTCTTTTTTTTTAATTAACTTTTATTAAGCTCCAAGTGAACATTTACAAATCCAGTCTGTCACATATAAGTTTACATACTTCTTACTCCGTACTCCCACTTGCTCTCCCACTAATGAGTCAGCCCTTTCAGTCTCTCCTTTCGTGACAATTTTGCCAGCTTCCCTCTCTCTCTATTCTCCCAAACCCCCTCCAGACAAGAGTTGCCAACACACTCTCAAGTGACCACCTGATATAATTAGCTCACTCTTCATCAGCATCTCTCTCCCACCCACTGTCCAGTCCCTTTCATGTCTGATGAGTTGTCTTCGGGGATGGTTCCTGTCCTGTGCCAACAGAAGGTCTGAGGAGCATGGCCGCCGGGATTCCTCTAGTCTCAGTCAGACCATTAAGTATGGTCTTTTTATGAGAATTTGGGGTCTGCATCCCACTGATCTCCAGCTCCCTCAGGAGTTCTCTGTTGTGCTCCCTGTCAGGGCAGTCATCAATTGTGGCCGGGCACCAACTAGTTCTTCTGGTCTCAGGATGATGTAGGTCTCTGGTTCATGTGGCCCTTTCTGTCTCTTGGGCTCTTAGTTGTCGTGTGACCTTGATGTTCTTCATTTTCCTTTGCTCCAGGTGGGTTGAGACCAATTGATGCATCTTAGATGGCCGCTTGTTAGCGTTTAAGACCCTAGACGCCACATTTCGAAGTGGGATGCAGAATGTTTTCATACTAGAATTATTTTGCCAATTGACTTAGAAGTCCCCTCAAACCATGTTCCCCAGACCCCAGCCCCTGCTCCGCTGACCTTTGAAGCATTCATTTTATCCCGGAAACTTCTTTGCTTTTGGTCCAGTCCAGTTGAGCTGACCTTCCATGTATTGAATGTTGTCTTTCCCTTCACCCAAAGCGGTTCTTATCTACTGATTAATCAATAAAAACCCTCTCCTTCCCTCCCTCCCTCCCTCCCTCCCCCCTTCGTAACCACAAAAGTATGTGTTCTTCTCAGTTTTTACTATTTCTCAAGATCTTATAATAGTGGTCTTATACAATATTTGTCCTTTTGCCTCTGACTCATTTCGCTCAGCATAATGCCTTCCAGGTTCCTCCATGTTATGAAATGTTTCAGAGATTCGTCACTGTTCTTTATCGATGCGTAGTATTCCATTGTGTGAACATACCACAATTTATTTACCCATTCATCCGTTGACGGATACCTTGGTTGCTTCCAGCTTTTTGCTATTGTAAAAAGAGCTGCAATAAACATGGGTGTGCATATATCTGTTTGTGTGAAGGCTCTTGTATCTCTAGGGTATATTCCGAGGAGTGGGATTTCTGGGTTGTATGGTAGTTCTATTTCTAACTGTTTGAGATAACCCCAGATAGATTTCCAAAGTGGTTGTACCATTTTACATTCCCACCAGCAGTGTATAAGAGTTCCAATCTCTCCGCAGCCTCTCCAACATTTATTATTTTGTGTTTTTTGAATTAATGCCAGCCTTGTTGGTGTGAAATGGAATCTCATCTTAGTTTTAATTTGCATTTCTCTAATGGCTAATGATTGAGAGCATTTTCTCCTGTATCTGTTGGCTGCCTGAATATCTGCTTTAGTGAAATGTGTGTTCATATCCTTTGCCCACTTCTTGATTGGGTTGTTTGTCTTTTTGTGGTTGAGTTTTGACAGAATCATGTAGATTTTAGAGATCAGACGCTGGTCTGAGATGTCATAGCTGAAAATTCTTTCCCAGTCTGTAGGTGGTCTTTTTACTCTTTTGGTGAAGTCTTTAAATGAGCATAGGTGTTTGATTTTTAGGAGCTCCCAGTTATCTGGTTTCTCTTCATCATTTTTGGTAATGTTTTGTATTCTGTTTATGCCTTGTATTAGGGCTCCTCGGGTTGTCCCTATTTTTTCTTCCATGATCTTTATCGTTTTAGTCTTTATGTTTAGGTCTTTGATCCACTTGGAGTTAGTTTTTGTGCATGGTGTGAGGTATGGGTCCTGTTTCATTCTTTTGCAAATGGATATCCAGTTATGCCAGCACCATTTGTTAAAAAGACTATCTTTTCCCCAATTAACTGACACTGGTCCTTTGTCAAATATCAGCTGCTCGTATGTGGATGGATTTATATCTGGGTTCTCAATTCTGTTCCACTGGTCTATGTGCCTGTTGTTGTACCAGTAGCAGGCTGTTTTGACTACTGTGGCGGTATAATAGGTTCTGAAATCAGGTAGAGTGAGGCCTCCCACTTTCTTCTTCTTTTTCAGTAATGCTTTGCTTATTCGGGGCTTCTTTCCCTTCTATAGGAAATTGGTGATTTGTTTCTCTATCCCATTAAAATATGACATTGGAATTTGGATCAGAAGTGCATTTTATGTATAGATGGCTTTTGGTAGAATAGACATTTTTACTATGTTAAGTCTTCCTATCCATGAGCAAGGTATGTTTTTCCACTTAAGTATGTCCTTTTGAATTTCTTGTAGTAGAGCTTTGTAGTTTTCTTTGTGTAGGTCTTTTACATCCTTGGTAAAATTTATTCCTAAGTATTTTATCTTCTTGGGGGCTACTGTGAATGGTATTGATTTGGTTTTTTCCTCTTCGGTGTTATTTTTGTTGATGTAGAGGAATCCAAGTGATTTTTGTATGTTTATTTTATAGCCTGAGACTCTGCCAGACTCTTCTATTAGTTTCAGTAGTTTTCTGGAGGATTCCTTAGGGTTTTCTGTGTATAAGGTCATGTCATCTGCAAATAGTGATAACTTTACTTCCTCCTTGCCAATCTGGATACCCTTTATTTCTTTGTCTAGCCTAATTGCCCTGGCTAGGACTTCAAGTACGATGTTGAATAAGAGCGGTGATAAAGGGCATCCTTGTCTGGTTCCCGTTCTCAAGGGAAATGCTTTCAGGTTCTCTCCATTTAGAGTGATATTGGCTGTTGGCTTTGCATAGATGCCCTTTATTATGTTGAGGAATTTTCCTTCAATTCCTATTTTGGTAAGAGTTTTTGTCATAAATGGGTGTTGGACTTTGTCAAATGCCTTTTCCGCATCAATTGATAAGATCATGTGGTTTTTATCTTTTGTTTTATTTATGTGATGGATTACATTAATGGTTTTTCTGATATTAAACCAGCCTTGCATACCTGGTATAAATCCCACTTGATCATGGTGAATTATTTTTTTGATGTGTTGTTGGATTCTATTGGCTAGAATTTTGTTGAGGATTTTTGCATCTATGTTCATGAGGGATATAGGTCTATAATTTTCTTTTTTTGTAATGTCTTTACCTGGTTTTGGTATCGGGAAGATGGTGGCTTCATAGAATGAGTTGGGTAGTATTCCGTCATTTTCTATGCTTTGAAATACCTTCAGTAGTAGTGGTGTTAAGTCTTCTCTGAAAGTTTGGTAGAACTCTGCAGTGAAGCCGTCCGGGCCAGGGCTTTTTTTTGTTGGGAGTTTTTTGATTACCGTTTCAATCTCTTTTTTTGTTATGGGTCTATTTAGTTGTTCTACTTCTGAATGTGTTTGTTTAGGTAGGTAGTGTTTTTCCAAGAATTCATCCATTTCTTCTAGGTTTTCAAATTTGTTAGAGTACAATTTTACGTAGTAATCTGAAATGATTCTTTTAATTTCATTTGGCTCTGTTGTGATGTGGTCCTTCTCGTTTCTTATTCGGGTTATTTGTTTCCTTTCCTGTTTTTCTTTAGTCAGTCTAGCGAATGGTTTATCAATTTTGTTGATTTTTTCAAAGAACCAGCTTTTGGCTTTGTTAATTCTTTCAATTGTTTTTCTGTTCTCTAATTCATTTAGTTCAGCTCTAATTTTTATTATTTGTTTTCTTCTGGTGCCTGATGGGTTCTTTTGTTGCTCACTTTCTATTTGTTCAAGTTGTCGGGACAGTTCTCTGATTTTGGCTCTTTCTTCTTTTTGTATGTGTGCATTTATCGATATAAATTGGCCTCTGAGCACTGCCTTTGCTGTGTCCCAGAGGTTTTGATAGGAAGTATTTTCATTCTCGTTGCTTTCTAAGAATTTCCTTATTCCCTCCTTGATGTCTTCTATAACCCAGTCTTTTTTCAGGAGGGTATTGTTCATTTTCCAAGTATTTGATTTCTTTTCCCTAGTTTTTCTGTTATTGATTTCTAGTTTTATTGCCTTGTGGTCTGAGAAGATGCTTTGTAATATTTCGATGTTTTGGATTCTGCAAAGGTTTGTTTTATGACCTAATATGTGGTCTATTTTAGAGAATGTTCCATGTGCGCTAGAAAAGAAAGTATATTTTGCAGCAGTTGGGTGGAGAGTTCTGTATAAGCCAATGAGGTCAAATTGGTTGATTGTTGTAAGTAGGTCTTCCGTGTCTCTATTGAGCTTCTTACTGGATGTCCTGTCCTTCTCCGAAAGTGGTGTGTTGAAGTCTCCTACTATAATTGTGGAGGTGTCTATCTCACTTTTCAATTCTGTTAAAATTTGATTTATGTATCTTGCAGCCCTGTCATTGGGTGCATAAATATCTAATATGGTTATGTCTTCCTGATCAATTGTTCCTTTTATCATTATATAGTGTCCTTCTTTATCCTTTGTGGTGGATTTAAGTCTAAAGTGTATTTTGTCAGAAATTAATATTGCTACTCCAGTTCTTTTTTGCTTATTGTTCGCTTGATATATTTTTTTCCATCCTTTGAGTTTTAGTTTGTTTGTGTCTCTAAGTCTAAGGTGTGTCCCTTGTAGGCAGCATATAGATGGATCATGTTTCTTTATCCAGTCCGTGACTCTCTGTCTCTTTATTGGTGCATTTAGTCCATTTACATTCAGCGTAATTATAGATAAATAAGTTTTTAGTGCTGTCATTTTGATGCCTGTTCGTGTGTGTTGTTGGCAATTTCGTTTTTGCACATACTTTTTTGTGTTGAAACGTTTTTCTTAGTAAATTGTGAGATCCTCATTTTCATAGTGTTTGACTTTATGTTACTTGAGTCGTTATGTTTTTCTTGGCTTTTATCTTGAGTTATGGAGTTGTTATACCTTTTTGTGGTTACGTTATTCTCTACCCCTATTTTACTAAGTAAAAACCTAACTTGTATCATTCTATATCGCCTTGTATCACTCTCCATCCGGCAGTTCAATGCCTCCTGTATTTAGTCCCTCTTTTTGATTATTGTGATCTTTTAACTATTGACTTCCATAATTCCCTGTTATGTGTATTATTATTTATTTATTTATTAAAAAAATTAATCTTTATTTGTTTGTTTTTGTGATTTCCCTATTTGAGTCGATATCAGGACGTTCTGTTTTGTGACCTTGTATTGTGCTGGTATCTGATATTATTGGTTTTCTGACCAAACAATATCCTTTAGTATTTCTTGTAGCTTTGGTTTGGTTTTTGCAAATTCTCTAAACTTGTGTTTATCTGTAAATATCTTAATTTCGCCTTCATATTTCAGAGAGAGTTTTGCTGGATATATGATCCTTGGCTGGCAGTTTTTCTCCTTCAGTGCTCTGTATATGTCGTCCCATTCCCTTCTTGCCTGCATGGTTTCTGCTGAGTAAAAAGTCTGAACTTATTCTTATTGATTCTCCCTTGAAGGAAACCTTTCTTTTCTCCCTGGCTGCTTTTAAATTTTTCTCTTTATCTTTGGTTTTGGCGAGTTTGATGATAATATGTCTTGGTGTTTTTCTTTTTGGATCAATCTTAAATGGGGTTCGATGAGCATCTTGGATAGATATCCTTTCATCTTTCATGATGTCAGGGAAGTTTTGTGTCAGGATTTCTTCAACTATTTTCTCTGTGTTTTCTGTCCCCCCTCCCTGTTCTGCGACTCCAAATCACCTGCAAGTTATCCTTCTTGATAGAGTCCCACATGATTCTTAGGGTTTCTTCATTGTTTTAAATTCTTTTATCTGATTTTTTTTCAGCTATGTTGGTGTTGATTCCCTGGACCTCCAGATGTCCCAGTCTGCATTCTAATTGCTCGAGTCTGCTCCTCTGACTTCCTATTGCGTTGTCTAATTCTGTAATTTTATTGTTAATCTTTTGGATTTCTACATGCTGTCTCTCTATGGATTCTTGCAACTTATTAATTTTTCCACTATGTTCTTGAATAATCTTTTTGAGTTCTTCAACTGTTTTATCAGTGTGTTCCTTGGCTTTTTCTGCAGTTTGCCTTATTTTGTTTACGATGTCTTGAAGCATTCTGTAAATTAGTATTTTATATTCTGTATCTGATAATTTCAGGATTGTATCTTCATTTGGGAAAGATTTTGATTCTTTTGTTTGGGGGGTTGGAGAAGCTGTCATGGTCTGCTTCTTTATGTGGTTTGATATGGACTGCTGTCTCCGAGCCATCACTGGGAAACTAGTTTTTCCAGAAAATCCGCTGACTGGTACGCTGGCTCCAGGCTCTGAAAACAATCGCTGCCTCCCCGTATTTGTTCGTTCTCCGTCTCTAAATCTGTGTTTGTTGTTCAGGGTTTGTAGATTGTTATGTATGTGATCGATTCACTTGTTTTTCCGTGTCTTTGTTGCAAGAGGGATCCGCGGTAGCGTCCACCTAGTCCGCCATCTCGGCACCGCCTTCACAATATAATTTTTAAGATGTGCTCTTTTAAAATCCTGTTATTATGCATCGATAACTTTATTTCAGATTCCAATTTTAGAAATAAATTGTACGGAAATGTGCCTTTAATATGTGCATCTCTTATTTCCAAAGATAAAGGAAGATACTTACAAAATATTGTTCAGTCAGTAATATGATGTTATGTGAAGTGTAAGTATTGTGGGTATGTGCACTTATGGCTATGGGTATATGGCGGGAGGTGTGGGGCGGGGGCGGGGGTGGGGGCAGGGGCCTGGTGGCGCAGTCGTTAAGTGTTGGGCTGCCAATGAAAAGGTCGGCCGTTCAAATCCACTAGCTGCTCCTTGGAAACCATATGGGACAGTTCTACTCTGTCCTGTAGGGTCGTTGCTTTGAGTTGATGGCGACATTTTTTGTTTGTTTGTTTTTAGTTTTGGTATATGCTGGGTGGGGAAGGAATGGGAGGCAAGGAGGAACTGGATACTTACCCCTTCAACTGCTTTTTACCCCAATTGGGAGGAAGTCTTCATTGAGTTGCTGAATAGTGTTACAATTTCTCCATGTGTTTGTGGTCTCCTAGTTCTTCCGATAGTTTTTTTGTTTTGTTTTTGAAGGATAAAAAAAACCCGTTACCACCGAGTAGACTCCAACTCATAGGAACCCTATAGGACAGAGTAGAACTGCCCCATAGGGTTTCCAAGGAGCCGGAAGTGTATTGAAATGCTGACATTTTGGTTGGCAGCTGATCTATTCATTGTGCCATCAGGGCTCCTTTTGAAAGATGCTTCCTCTTTTTTGTTGCTTAACTGCAATCAGGGTCAATCACTTAACAGTGGGGAGAGTTGAATGATGATGCCCAATTGTCACTGAAGTGTGTAGGAAGATGGTCCCAATGAATTCAAGGTCTTCACTGATTTCTGATAGCCAATGCAGAATGTCTCTAAGTTGACACAGTTTCTCTGTTTCTCTTTAATGGCATTTAGCACATTTATTTTGAGTTTTAATTATGTATTCACTTGTCTTATTTCCTCTCATATACTAGAAACTCTTAGGGGGCTGTATCTATACCAGAAATGAAACTCTTAGTAGTCGGCATGGTTGTTAAATTCCTCTTTGTACCCTCCAAGTACCCAACCCAGTGCCCAGCACTCAGTGATCAACACACATCTATATTGGTTTCAGAGATTCTCAATTTATAGGGACATTGGTAAGTTGATTTTTCACATCTGCTTGTTAGATTTCCAGGCTGGCCCATTAAAGAGTTTTACCCAGAGTTTGGAATACTTCTGATTTATAAAGAGAATGACTAAAAACAATTCCATTGTAAAAGTAATGATGAAAGTATGGAAAAATAAAATTGAATGAGAAAATGCATTTAATGGTGCACAGTTGTAATAGAAAATTTGATTTGTGAAAAATGTAAAGTGCAAGGATACTTTTGAATATTTTCAGTATATTTTTTTCGTGGTAAATAGGACTGACTGTTTATTGTACCTAATTTGACTTCAAAGTGTATGGGTTTTCCTTTGTTTTGCGTAATGAACGCCTATTGTTATATTCTTCTGCTCTGACAGTTCCCAGCTGTGTGGCCTTGCAAGTATTCCTTAACCTCTCTATGCCTCAGTGTGTGTGTCTATAAAATGGGGGACAAGAATAATAGTGATCTCGGCAGGTTACTGTGATGATTAAATGACATAATGTAAGGCATTTAGAATAGCAATTGTCCTATATTAAGTGCTTCAAAAAAGTTAGATTATTATTGTTGTTTTTACTCATTGTCTCCTTCTGAATGCCTGTATACTAGATATCTCTTTAATCTATTGATTGTATTTTTTTCTTTTTTCTAATGATTTGTGTAACATCTTACTTCCCTTGAAAGATATGAATCTCTCTGCAGGCAGAGGGTAACTTATATTACAGAAAGTGTAACTCATCTGCACTAAATAAACATTTATTTTTGTTGTTGTTCAATAAATAAAACAAAGAATGGAGGAGGGAGGGCAAATGTAGTTTTCTTAGACAAACAGACCAGGAAAACTATGTAAGAGGGGAAATAGGAAGGGGACTATGGATGTGTGGGCATCTCTGCCTGTGAAAAATAAAGGAGAGCTGACAGTCAGAGAAGGTGTTTTCAGGAAAAAAAAAAAGGTAGTGTGCATCTGATTGTACGTAAGTAACTGCATACGTGGATGTAACTTTCAAAGCTTACAACTACTTAAAAGTATAACAAGGAGCCCTGGTGACACAGTGATTAAGTGCTTGGCTGCTAATCAAAAGGTTGGTGGTTTGAACCCACCAGCAGCTCTGTGGGAGAAGATGTGGCAGTCAGCTTCCATAAAGACTTACAGCCTTGGAAACCTCATGGGGCACTTCTACTCTGTCCTATAGGATCTCTACAGGGTCACTGAGTCGGAATCAGCTCCACGGCAGCATGTTTGGGTTTTTCTGTTTGTTTGTTTTTGTAAGCATCCTGAAAACTCCAGGTATCTCTAACCTGTGAGTATAAATGAGGTCACCTTAATTTTAATGCACGCATTTCCTCTCTTTTGATGTCAGTTTTGCTCCCCAGGAATTTGAGCCCCTTCTAAAACTAGCCGTAGGCATTTAGTGAGCTTTTCCAGCTTCAGGGTTCTCATTAATAAGCCAATGTCTGTAGCCACTTAGATTGCCATCCTTGTCCCTGCCACCTCTGCCTGCTCCTCTGAGGTCCTTCCCCACAGCTTCTGTCAGTGGCACCTGAGCATGAAAGTCTTTGTATTTAAGACAAGGGAGTCAGGAAGGGGGACACTGGCCCTTCCCTAACTCTGTGAGTTGCATGTAATATCCAGACCCTCAGGCCCTGCTGCTTCTCCCCAGAATTTCACAACTGACGTAATGAATGAACAATAACAACAACAAATGAATAAACAGGCCAACAATGTTAATATATCTGGAAAATGTTATTGAGTAAAATAATCTAGGCACAAAAGTGTATATATTTATGTGAAGCTCAAAAATAGGCAAAACTAATTTATAAAATCAGAACAGTGGTTGCCCATGGGACTGGCTGAGAAAGAGCATGATGAAACTGTCTTGGAGTGAGGTAAGATTTTTTTAGAATCTTGCTTGGGGTGTATGCTAATAGGTATATGTATTCCTCAAAACTCACAGAATTTTGATCTGTACATTTCGTTGTAAGTAAATTATACCTCAATTAGCCACAATAAAGAACACTTGGAGCAATGGCTAAAACTGGAAACAACATTAAATATAATTTAAACTATGTTTAAAACCGTAGTGTTTTATCTAGTAAGCGCAAAGCCTTATTTGTCCCAGAATGTTTATTTTCTTATCTTCAAAAAAAAAGACATGTGACAGAAAGGAAACTGAATTTTTTTTTTTAAGGATATATAAGGCAGTTTGAATCTACCAGGTGCTCCTTGGAAACTCTATGGGACAGTTCTACTCTGTTCTATAGGTGGCTATGAGTCGGAATCGATTCAATGGCAATGAGTTAAGGACCTACCTCTCCTTGGAAAACCTATGAAGCAGTGATACTGTGTCCTATAGGGTCACTATGAGTCAGAATCAACTCGAAGGCAGTGGGTTTGGTTTTGGTAAGGACCTAGTCAGCATAGGTTATCTCACTGAAAACCCTATGGAGCACACATAGGTTCTCCATAACTTGGAATCACCTCGAGAGCGACTGTACTGGATTGTATTTCTAAAGTTGGAGATAGATGTATGAGGCTCATTTTAAAATAAATTTAATTTGTCACTTAGTATTTACTCAGAAGATAACCAAGTTTACAATACACCATGCTGTTATACACATGATTATTCCATTTAATATTTCAGAACTTTCAGCAAATTGAACATTAAACCAATATATAAGTAAATAGATATCATTTCTGTAAACAATGTATTTCATTAAAGAGCTTTTCTTTCTGAGAATTTAAAACCTGTGACTTTACCTCTATTCTTTTTTCAGTTTTATTTATTTTGTTGTTGAGAATGTGTACTGCAAAACTAAAGTGGTATGCATGGAAAGTATTTTTTATTCTTGATTTTTTGAGTGGACTGATTTCTATATTGTTCTGTAGTTTTGATATATTTTCTCATTATTGGCTAGTTGTTGATAGAGGTGTTTTTGGATGTCTGTGAGCAAATTTAGGGATAATGTATTTTTCTGCAGATGGGAGTTTAAAAGAAAATTTCTTTGGGTTAGCTGGCAGATGGATCTGCAACTCCTGCCAATGTTTATCTAGAACTGATCCTTTTTTTTGGTAAGGAAAACGCCACATAAATTTTATGTGGCTAGTTATTTTTGCATAGCTTTTTTTTTTTTTTTTTTTTTGCCAGCTCCACAGATGTGATTAAATTGATGACAGTTTTCCCAGGCTAAGGTCTTGGGATGCAGGTGAAAGCCAATGAAAATTAAATCATGCTCCTGGGTTGTAGCTTATTAAGAACCCAACCTCTACACTAATAATGATTTTTTTAAAGACAGCTTATAAATAGAAACTTACAAGAGAGTTAAACAATTACAAGTTTGGTAATTGGTTGATACTAAATTGTTTATTCTCTCAAGTTTCACTTAATAAATACACAAGGGTTGATAGACATGACACGTTAACTTAAGGCATCTATAGTCTAGTGGGCATTCATTTGTTCATTTGGCATCCGTTGACTGCCAGTTTGTGTCAGACACTGAGAATAGCAGATGTAATGCTAGTAAATGATATATTTTTTGTTTCTAAGGGGCTCACA
The DNA here is from genome assembly GCF_030014295.1 of Loxodonta africana. Lineage (NCBI taxonomy): Eukaryota > Metazoa > Chordata > Mammalia > Proboscidea > Elephantidae > Loxodonta > Loxodonta africana. The sequence continues at coordinate 42,527,508 of NC_087346.1, read as the reverse complement.
GCTTGACTAGAGAGTCAGTAGCCTGACAGATACTATAACCTGATATGATAAGTGCTATAAAGGAAAGAAGCACAAGGGTGCATATAGGCAAGAAATCTCATCTAGATTTTAGACAAGGATTTTATAGTTATTTAATCTAGATTTTAGGCAAGGAAGTTATGATTATTTTTGGGGAGATGTAACATCTGACATGAGTTTTGAAAAAATGCCAATCTATAGGAATTCAGGAGATAGAAAAGGAGGTGGGGACATTTCAGGCAGAGCAAAAATTTATTGTAAAATCATGGAAACATAAAAGGGTATAGCATAGTGGGGAAATGTCAAGGAGTTTCACTGTGGAAGGAATATAGGGTTGCAAAGAGATTGAGCCAAACAGGTAGGATGGGGACATGAAGGGTGTTGTATGCCATGCTTCAAAGCTTTAATTTTATGTCTTAGGAAGCATAGAGCTAAATGAAGTCTTCAAACAGAGGAGAGTTATAATCAGGTATTAGGATGATAATGTCAAAGAAGGAACTTGAGTAGAGAAAGACCAGTGTTAGACATTCAGTTAGGGATTTATGGAGATAGTCCAACTAAGAGATGATTAGGTTCTGGATGAAGATAAAAGCAGGAGTAATGGAGAGGAGGGAGTAGATTCAGGAAACACTGTGGGGGTAGAATCAATAGAACTTCATAATAAATTGGGTATAAGGAGGAGGGAGAAGACAAAGATGGCTTCTTATTGGTCTTGGGTGACTAGATGCATAGTGATACCATTAAATAAGATAAGGGGATGTAAGAAAATAAATAGATTTGGACAGAAGGAAAATATTTTGTTAAGTTTGAGGTACCAGGAATAAATGTTCTGCGGATGGTTATGCAATGTGTTTATTAACAAACTGATACAGAGTTAGTTAAAAAAGAGTTAGTTAGCATCTAATATTTCTGCCTCTTCCTATCATTGGCAACTTAAAAACTGTTTGAATCCATTGTTATTAAGTGACTACAAAGGGCCCAGAGAGGATTGGAAAATCTCCTAGGTAAGTGCAAAACTTACGGGAAAATCAGACAACTATACGAACATTCAGAAAAGTCACTCTTTTGAAGCCTCTTCTCTATGAATTCCAATTTCCATAGACCCTTTTATTTGAACTTCGAAGCTTTCCTATTGCTTTTTTTCTTGTTCCTCTCTAAGTTTCCTTATTCTTCTCTAGTTTCTGGGCCTCAAACTGAATCTAGTACTCTAAGTCTGACCGATGTCCAGTGGGACAATTACTTCATGGCTCTTGCATGTTATGTTCTTGTTAGTGCATTCCTCTATCTTGCTGGTTTTTAAAATAATAGCAGTGTGCTGCTGACTCATGTTCAGTTAATGATTCACAATGGCATCTCTCAGCCTTTGTGGCAAACCTATTCTTCCTCATTCTGAATTCATGTCATATATTTGTTTTTCTCTCTTGACTGACTTTCTGCCAAGTACTTGCTGTTCTTTCAGTTTGTCAAAATCATTTTGAGTTTCAGTTCTGTCTTCAAAGGAGATAGGAATCCTTCTCAATTTTGTGTGTTATTCCAATTCCAAAATGTAATGGGTTTGATTTCTAAGTCACCCCAAGTCACTGACAAACAGATGGGGGTATGCATGCTGGTGACGAGGGACGGATTTTAAAGGTTGAGGAGGTAGGTTTCCTGAGGCACTTTGGGGTGGTGACTTGGCTCAATGTTCTCCTGTCACACATCAATGAGAAAGAGAAAACAGATGTGATAAAATGCTGTAAAAAAAAAAAAACCAACAAAATATTTGCCGTATGTTCCTCTTAGGTGCAGTCGAGTTGGTTCCAACTCATAGTGACTCTATGTACCTTGGAACGAAACACTGCCCAGTTCTGCTCCATCCTCACAGTTGTTGCTATGTTTGAGCCCATTGTTGCAGCCACTGTGTCAATCCATCTTGTTGAGGGTCTTCCTCTTTTTCCCTGACCTTCTACTTTGCCAAGCATGATGTCCTTCTCCAGGCACTGGTCCCTCCTGATAACATGTCCAAAGTATGTGAGACCAAGTCTCGCCATCCTCACTTCTAAGGAGCATTTTGGCTGTACTTCTTTCAAGATAGATTTGTTTGTTCTTCTGGCAGTCCATGGTATATTCAATATTCTTCACCAACACAGTAATTCAAAGGCACCAATTCGTCTTTGGTCTTCCTTATTCATTGTCCAGCTTTCAAATACATGTAACGTGATTGAAAGTCCATGGCTTGGGTCAGGTGCACCTTAGTTCTCAAAGTGACATCTTTGCTTTTTAACACTTTAAAGAGGTCTTTTGCAGCAGATTTGCCCAATGTAATGCATCATTTGATTTCTTGACTGCTGCTTCCATGGATGTTGACTGTGGATGCAAGTAAAATGAGATTCTTGACAACTTCAATGTTTTCTCCATTTATCATGATGTTGCTTATTGGTCCAGTTGTGAGGATTTTAGTTTTCTTTATGTTGAACTGTAATCCATACTGAAAGCTGTAGTCTTTTTTCTTTGTCAGTAAGTACTTCAGGTTCTCTTTTTTATTTACTTTTTGTCATATAGAATGTTTAAAACTGTTGATTTCCTTCCCTTTTAGACTCTCGGAATAAATAAGCAAATGTTATTTAATCCATACTAAGAAGAAATAAGTGTTTATATAAGTCAGAAGTTAAAATAACTTGATTAACTGAACTTAACTACTTCCAAAATAAAATTGATTTTAATCAGTGAATAAATTTATATCACTGCAAAAGGGGCTGTGCTTGTCATTCTATAGATAAGCCAGCAATCAGTTGAGCTATGATATTGCCAAAGCCATATACATATTGGATAATTACACAATAGGGTGTACTTTTTAAAAATAAACATATCTTAACTATTTTGACTATTTCTAAATGGCCTTCGTAACATCACTCTAAGTAGATATATAATTTTTCCATCAGGTATATATATATATATATATATATATAATCATTTTCATGACTGACCATTAATTTTCCTCAATTACAAATAATTTTTCAGCAAGCATTTTTGAAAGACCTAATGGATACTATTCAAATTAACAAGTTATTATAGTGAACAAAAGATAAACACATTTTCTACTATTAAATGACAAATTCACTAGTCATGCTTTCCTATACATAAGAATTGAAATATACGATGATGTAGTTTTGATGAATACTTTGTAATTAAGTGTAATCTTTTGCCACAAAACCTTCTGTAAGCAGAAAAAAAGAGAATTCAGCATGTATTTATTGAGCATCTACTGTGCTAAGAAGGAAGGAAACAAATTTGAATAAGAAGTAGTTATCACCTTTGAGGTACATACAGTCTTGTGGGGTGAGACAAATATGTTAACAGACATTGGAGTAAAATATGATGAATGTTGAAATAGACAAATATGCAAGGCACTATGGGAACACCTTTGTGAACCTTTCTTCCTACTTGCCTTTTATCTTGTATCCAATTTACAACTTCTCACTGTCCATGAAACCAAAAACCCACTGCCATTGAGTTGATTCCAACTCATAGCGACCCTGTAGGACAGAGTAGAACTGCCCTATAGAGTTTCCAAGAAGCGCCTGGCGGATTCGAACTGCCGACCTTTTGGTTAGCAGCCGTAGCACTTAACCACTACACCCATAGTAAAACACAAATACTGACACTAACGGAAACACAAATATTACATATGTAGTGTATGGTGCTGCGTCCGCGTGTTCATTTAAGTTCTAAGTTTCTGGTTATTCTCCCTTTCTTCATCCTTCCCTTCCTTTTTCCTTTAAAATTTATTAAATTTATGGCCAGGCATTGCGCATGATACTCAGAATATAAGAAGGAAAAAGACAGACGTATTTTCTGCTTTCATGGAGCTAATAATAATGTGGAGAACTGAGATAAGTAAACAAACAATTCAGATAAGATATGAGAAGGAGGAGGCCAAACCAGAACGCAAAGGACCCTGGTCCTGCTCCCATAAGATTGGGTCTCTTTTCACATGTTTTGGAGATAAAATTTTGACATTTTGCTTAAGATTTCATTAAAAAGCAAACATGTACATAGACCTGCGCTTAAAAAAAAAAAAGTGTGAGAACTAATATACTAGACTATGCAATTTATCTACAAATACACTTACATAACAGTTAAAATCAAGTTCAGATATGAACAAAAGCCTGAAAACATTTTTCACTGTTAGTGGAGATCCCAATGTCACAATCTTGATCAAATTTGTCAATGCTAAACTTTGAGTTTTATTTCTCTCTCATTTTCACATTCAAATTCTAGTCATTGAAAGAAAGCAAAACTTGTTAAAACGAATGTGCTATGTTTTCCTCAGGGTAGCACTGGATTGGCAGTTGTGCCTGGACAAAGGTCTCAGCAACTTGACGGTGGAAGTAACCTTAGCATTACCATAAGATCTGCCTCAGGAAGATCTCTTTGGCATGAAGCAGAGGGCAGTACCAACTTCTGAGGTTCACTCTAAATCCTGTTCTGATTTCTAAGCTACTCTCCATACTGTGCTAGCTTTAAAAAAAGCTTTAGAGCCCTGAATTATGAAGAAACTGAATCAACTATTTTCAGTAAGAAACCACACTTCAAAAACATTAAACAATTTATTTGCTGGAGTTTCCTTGTTTTCTTTTACTGCATATAAAGCCAGTGGCTATCAAATCAATGCCAGCTCATGGGGACCATATGTGTGTTGGAGTAGAACTTTGCTCCACAGGGTTTTGAATGGCTGATTTTTCCAAAGTAGATTTCCAGGTGCCTCTGGTACGACTCAAACCTACAACCTTTGGATTAGCAGTTGAGCATGTTAACCATTTACACTACCTAGGGACCCCCTTCATGTAAAGGGAACTCAAATATTTAAATCCGAATATCAGTTAACACCATAAATTGGGTTAGAATAAAAAATTCCATGTGGACACATTCTGAGATTAAGATAATTTTATCCTTTGTGCTAATCCTAGGGAAAAAAAAACTTTATACCTCTATTCTCAGGTAAAGGAGCCCTGGTGTGCAGTGGTTAAGTGCTGGATGATAACAGAAAGGTTGGCAGTTCGAACCCAGAAGCTGATGGTCTGCTGCTGTAAAGATTACAGTCTTGGAAACTTTATGGATCAGTTCTACTCTGTCCTATAGGGTCACTGAGTTGGAATCAACTCAACAGCAATGGGACTCTCAGGTAAATCAATAAAATAATTAAATGACATATTTATACTCCTTGATAGTTTTTAAAAGATTTATTTATTCTATTTATTTAATATATTTTTCTCTTAATTTCCACCATTGAAAACCAGTAGTCTTGATATTAAGGATACAATTATTCAACTTCCTTTGTAGAAGAGATCTATGATTTTTGTCTCTTTTGAAGCACGTGTGAAATAAATCTAATAATGGATCCTCCTGCCTCAGTCCCTGGGAGAAGCTTGCAGACCTGTTATTCCCACTGGTTGCAATCGGGTTTGGCTGGGAATGGCATCTTCTTGTGAATCACTTTTCCAATCTAATAACATTCTCAGTGATAAGAAGCTTTATAGCTCTGAAATGCTTTGCAACTGTTAATTGGTTAATCACATCTTCAGCCTCAAGGGGTCTGAGTAACTTAAGACTTTGTTTTTCTTTTGTAGTTTGTGATATTCATTATAGCACTATTTAGTTTGAGCTCCTGATCTTGGTTTTATTTGAATATGTTGTTCTTGGACGTATTTGTACTTATTTTTCTTTTTCCTAATTCTGCTAGGATGCCCAAGGGGCTTGAGACATGGCTGCCTATAAATTAATATAAAAATGAACTACATTTGTATTCTTTGTCATCTGCCAGAATGCCATTTGGATCCATGTTTTGGAATATGAATCTCCCAAATACTCACCACAGTGGAATTCAGGTGCAAAGTAAACACAGCAGTTCTAGTATCACCATCCATTTAGTTGGGGGGTGGGGGGTGGGGGGTGGGGAGAAGGGAGCAGGAAACTTTTATGCCTGTTACTATTGCAAACAGATTGTTTACTATACGCTATTTGAAACAGTGAGTGATTTAAGAATCCGTATTTTAAGTAATCAAATAACTTGTACATCCACAGTTTGGCTTCTTCAAGGTCTTGAAGCCACCGCCAAAGCAGAAATGAAATCTTCGACAAGCCAAAAAATGATTCAAGTGACAATAGGTGGTTTTCCATTTCCTAACTCACCAAGATCTTTCTCCTACTGGTTCTCACCTGCATAAACATTAAGAGAAGATGGCTGTTTGGTGAGCAATATGTTTATTTAAAAGAAACAGAAACACAAACAAAACACAGCTCCCACTTTGACACTGAAAATGATATCTTTAGTAGCAATTGGTGGTATAGGTATGGCCAGATTGCCCCTGGATCTCTCAGAACCGCCTGGCCACAGCGGGCCCTCTGAATCCAGTCTGGCCTGCCACGTGGATCTGGCTGTAGCAGCATTTCCACATCTGCTGCTTTCACACACACGATCCGATTTGTGTTCAGTAAATAGCGCATCCTGTATCTGGGCCTGGATTTTAAACGTGTGTATTAGCTCAAGAAGGCCTTGTTCCAGCTGGCAAGTGATGGGTGAATTGCCAAATGCAGAATTTCATCTGAACTGGGACTGACATTATCTGAAACACATTTATAGTGGTGCAGGAAGACTGGAGCCACAACAGATAAATTGAAATATTGTTTCATGATGAATTATTTGAGATGGTGTTTCTCCAAAAAATGCTTTCTATCACACAAAGGCCAGAGATCACATAACTCCTGCTCAGGACTATCCATCAAGCAGACTTACTCTCACCAAAAGGCTATGTTTCCAAAAAATTGAGTGTCAGAAGGGGCTTCAGCATTTGGGATTACATGTAATAAGTATCATAATCCAATGACCCTGAAGATGGCTGAGTGCCCTGCACCTTGGGCTGAGATCTTGTGTTATTGAAATCAAGTATAAAACACCAGAATGAATTGACCAAATTCAACGAATGGTTATTTTATTGCCAATTCAGAATAGAAAACTCCTCTAGATGATTTGGGGATAGATAAGTGAAAGAGATGATCCAGTCTCCAGGATACTTAGATTTGTGTAAATAAAGATATTGGCAATGATATATATGGTTTTCATACATATCTATATTTGTTCATCTATTAAACTCAGGGCCCCATGGTGTGGTGGCAACCGTGGAACCTTGGGAAGAAGGAAAACGTCTATCAAGCCTGGTCTGTTAAGCTTAATTACACTGCCTTGTTATTTTTAGTCCATCCCCAGGTATTTTAATGTCACATTAAGCACTGGAATAAGCCAGTCAACAACATTATAGAGTCCATCATAAGCAGACTTAAACAGTTGCCATGACAATTTTGAAAGGAAGAAGGAAATAGAGTCACTTCAGTTATAAAGTTATCTTTCCAATGAAAATCTTGGAATCAGTACATGTACCATGTTAAATTTTGCAAAAATGTTTTTATCTCATATTTTTAAAAATATAGTCAACCTTTCAAAGACCCATCTTTAGCATACCTGTGAAAATTCTAACTTCATATATATATGTATATGTATATATTTGTGCTCAAATAGACATTATAGACAAATTAATTAATACGAGTTTCCTTATTTGCTGAAATTATATAGACATTTTAAGAGCAGGTCAGTACCATCCTAAGATAACATTTTATTTTATCAACCTGACGAAATTGAGAAGTAGGAAATACAAACATTGATAGCAAAGGAATTTTCATGGTCTGATAACAAATTAACAAACTCTCTCACTAAATTATGTAAATATCCTGACCTAACCCACTTTCCCAGCAACATCTTAAATATTCTCAAACACTCTATTATGTTCAATAAACAGAATAACAAAAATCCTTTTTTTTGATGACGGACAAATAATTATTAGAGTTACAAAATGTCATTTGATTTAACTGTGAGTCTTTTTGTTTGTTTTCTTGTTTTATTTTGTTTTGGGATACCAATCTAATTTTCCTCTAACCTTGAACTCATGCCTAAGGTTTGATTTAATTAATGGTAATTCAAATTAGTAATCAGTCTAAATATCTTCAATAAGTATGTAAATGATTTTCTTCTAAAAGGTTTAATTTTTTTTTTTTTTTGAATGATTTTAATGCCAGGAACCAGATGATCTCCAGGGTCTAACAAATTTCCTGAGACCTCCTGTCTCCACAACTGGCACTGTCTCCTTTCTCATTCCTGTCTTCTAGTTCCTACTGATTAAGAAAGATCCTATTTCAGGTTCTGGGACATTCTGCGTAATTTAACCCGGGGGATTTCAGGCAAGATAAAGGGAGTCCAGAATTAATAAATCAATTCATTAGTGGCTTCCAGGTCTTAGAGAGCCATTTTTAAATTACTAGTTTATAAGCTATTAGGGTTTATGAATTTCAACTTTCTCCTTAATCTACCCCCTGTGACCTTCACCACATTTTCATTTGGGGACTAAGTGACATAGGAGACAGCTGTGGCATAGTAGAATGTCCCTGGACTGAAAGACACAAGACCTGGGTTCTAGCTTCAGGTCCCTCACTTGAACACTGTTTATTTTAGGATAGATCTCTGAAGCTCTCCGGGATTCAATTTTGTCATATAAAACAAGAACATTACTACCTAATTCACAGGGCTATTGAGAGCATTAACTGTGTAGAGTGATCAAAATGAATTTCGTTTACATAGTTTTATTTACAAATGCTAGATGCTATTTGTCTTGTACAATGAACAGCAAATAATATAACCCCTATTAAAATTAAAGCATTTGACAGATGTGGCTTTTTAGAGTCTGTTACGTATTTTTTTAGTTGATATATTATGTTCTAATTCCTTCTTGAGTCTTGCAATTGTTGTTCTTAAATCTTCTATTAAATTGAATCTGGTTCCCAGATTTAGAAATGGTATCTTCTATTCTCAGGTATTCTAATCACTAACCCATGCTCTGGTAACTAAAATGATGAAACAGGTAAAACATGTAGCAAACACACTCAGCTTGTGTTCCTCAACCCACCTACTGTAAGTACCCTTATGGCTGGAGCTGTTGAAGTAGTTCAGACTGAGGGAAATTTGCAAGTCTTTCTACTTGACTGTGCTCAGTGGCCGGAAGCTGGTCTTCCTAAGGCCAAATAAAACACTGGCAGTAATATTCAACAATTGTAGCTCTCTCTTTGGCTATAAAATCTGGACTAGGACTCTAGACCACTTGGTGGTGTTTGATGAAATCTTAACTTGTAGTTGCAAATCCCTTAGTTTAAAAACAAATGAATGAAATCATTCTTCCTTAGGTGTTGTGGTGGCATGAATGTGAGAGAAAAACAGAATAGGATGACCAACATTCGAGGTGAAAGAAACAACCTCCCCCTTAGTAACGATCTTCCTGCTATGAGACTGCTGTACTCTAGCTGTCATCTCTGGGAGTGACATTAAAGCACACCCCTCCTTTAGAGTATATCCTGGCAATGTAACATTCACAATCTTTGGCTCTCAAGTATACCTTAAGAAGAATAAGCTCTAGAACAGGATCTTGCACTTCACTGTCATGCACTTCCAAAATACTGCCCTGCAGATGACCCATGAACCTGAAGTTCTGTGGTCTCTTCCAGGGACAACCAGGTGATAAGTCTGCCATCAGATTACACCTGCTTAAGCCAACAAGTTTAATTGGATACACAAAATAAGTGTAATGGATTTTCTTTTAGTAAGATAGCATTATTTTCTGTAATCCTATACTCTATCAGATGCAATCCATATATGGAAACCATATTTTGCTTTTGTCATTTCAGTACACAGAAAGCAATTCCATGAGAACCAGCTGCTGGCTGGGTTACAATACATTAACTTGTTAGTTGATAAAATTAGTTTTTTCTCTTTGCATGTGTAAATGAATAAAGCTTGTGGATTCCTCTGGGCATGTTCTAGTTGCCAAAAAATTAATCTGGAGGAAAAAAAAAAATGTACTGGCTCTCTTGTGAAATGCTAAATGAGAATATTAAGTCTGATATTTGAGGGTCATGGCTGTGCAGTGCTGAATATATTATTCAAGCTCTCTTCCATTTCCTGGCATCAAGAATCTACCAAGATGAAAATTCTCCACCAAATCTCCCAAGTTCTTTGTCTTCTGGCTGATCCCTTAGTATTTTCTGACCCAGCTGGAGGGCAGGTCCTGTACAGTTCTTCAGTTTATTTCTAATCCATCATATATAGTAAGCTTATTTATGAAGTTTTAAGAAGTATGCAAATTAGTTTACAGTGTTTTAAATGTTTCTTTTCTTTTTTCTGTACATCTCCATTAATTCTTGTTGATGATTCCTTTTGCTTTTCAGCAAGTTACCGTTGAAGTCAATTCAATTACCACTCATAACAACCCTATAAGAGAGAATAGAACTGCCCCATAGGGTTTCCAAGGAGTGCCTGGTGGATTTGAACTCCTTGCCTTTTGGTTAGCAGATGAACTCTTAACCACTGTGCCACCAGGGTTTCCTAATTAAAGGAGGGCAAATTGAAAACTGCTATTTCTTCCTAGTACTTGGTAACCTTTTTGGAGAAAAGTTGCATGGTCCATAGTGATTTGTTTGTAATCGCCTCATATGCATACGAAAGCCGGAGGATGAATAAGGAAGACCAAAGAAGAATTGATGCCTTTGAATTGTGATATTGGTGAAGAATATTGAACATACCATGGACTGCCAAAAAAACTGACAAATCTGTCTTGGAAAAAATACAACCAGAATGCTCCTTGGAGCACCTACTTTGGATATATTATCAGAAAGGACCAGTCCCTGGAGAAGGATATTATGCTTGGTAAAGTAGAGGGTCATCAAAAAAAAGGAAGATCCTCAGCAAGATGAATTCACACAGTGGCTGCAACAATGGGCTCAAGCATAACAATGATCGTGATAATGGTGTAGGACCTGGCAGTGTGTCATTCTGTTGTACATAGGATTGCTATGAGTCAGAACTGACTTGACAGCACCTAACAACAAGTGGATTTTGAAAGAGAAGAATATAAGGGGGCTATGGTGCAAACTAGGAGTCCCTGGGTGGCCCAAATTGTTAAGCATTCAGCTACTAATCTAAAGGCTGACAGTTCAACTCTACCCAGAGGTGCCTTGGAAGAAAAACCTGACAATCTACTTCCACTGAAAACCCTATGGAGCACAGTTCAAATCTGACAGACATGGGTTCTCCAGGACTTGACTGCAACTTTTTTTTTTAAATATAGTACGAATCTATTCTATAATCCCATTTCTAGTACACTGTGAAAACTCTAATAAACTTATGAAATGTAAATCACAGTTTATCTACTTTACTATATATTTTAAAGAATCTCTAGGACTTATAAGATCCTTTCTGTTCCTGTAGAAAAATGGCAAAGGTATACTGCTAAGTTAAAAAGAAAGTCCCACAAAAAGCAGATTAGGGCCTGGAGCTGGGAAAAGGGCAAACTTCAAAGTGGCATGAGGGAACTTTTTGGGGTGATAAAAATATTTTATATGTCGATTATGGTGGTGATTATGCAATGGTAAACTAAATTCATGGAACTGTATAATAAAGCAGTTGAAATGTATTGTATACAAATTATTTCTAAATCAGCCGGAATTTAGAAAAAGAAAATCCTCTAATAATACAAAAGGATGATCCTATTAATGTACGAAAAACAGAAAATAACACAAATTGTCTTGTGGTACCTATGTACGTTATGTTACTATTGTTCTCAGTTGCCATCAAGTTGGTTGTGGCTCAGGGCGACCATATATATAACAGAATGAAAGGAATCTACTGGTTAAAAACACTTACTTTCAATTTTAGTCAAATGAAAAGATGAATTAATAGAGAATAATTAGGCTGTTTTAGGTGAAAGGTTAACTGAATCACCCACTGTCTTCACACTGCTCTTGTTATTTCGTTTGTGTGACATTCTGTCTTTCTTTGTATTCTTAGGAATCTTTTTTTTTTTCCCCTATTGGATTCTGAAAGAGAAGAGTTTTATATCCATGCTTATTTACTGGGCATGCCCAAGACATGAAATTCTTGTGGCAAAAATCTGATAATTTGTTTTAGTAGGTGTTTAAAATGTACGTATATTTGGCCAAAGAGTTTGGTGATAGCGATATGGTTTTAAGCTCTACACTCATTTTCTCAAAAGGGTGCTGGGTCCTGAAAACCCATATGCCTAATCTCATTTATCTGCTGCTAGATATAGGGTCACTATGAGTTGAAATTGATGCAAAGGCAATGAGTAGCCATAAGTTGGCACAGTTTAAGGCATTTGGGTCTTCAGTGGAGACCGTGAATCCCCTTACTATTGCTGTAATTGCGAGAGAGGAGAGAAAGCAAGCTTGTTTATTGACACAGTTTCTTCTGCATAATAACTAGGACCTGGATTAGACAGCCCAAAGAATGAAGAAGAGTATACTAGGTAGCTTCTAGGAATCCAGAAGACTTATGTGTCTTCTGCCTTCAAAGTTGTGGGTATCTTCAAATGGAACTAAATCAGCCTTGTTTCTAGGCATAATTACATGAATTCATCAAGGGCTCCAAACTTTGCTTGAGTGTGAGAAATGCAATGCGTCCTGAATGAGCTTAAAAAAATATATTGCACTCAGGGCTGTTATTTTATTTTTTTAAACTTTCCCAATTTGGTTGAGATTTATCCTGTTTCAGCCAATAAATGGCTGGACATTTCAGTTGAGAAAAAATTGAGCAGACATGGATAGGTATGATTGCCTTCTTTCAGCAAGAATTCTATTTGAAAATACATAAAATTTAAGTAAGTCTAATGTAATGATGAGGAACCCTGGTGGTGCAGTGGTTAAAATGCTCAGCTGCTAACCAAAATGTTGGTGATTGGAACTTACAAGCCACTCTGCAGGAGCAAGGCGTGGCAGTCTGCTTGTGTAAGGACTTACAGCTTTGGAAACCCTATGGGGCAGTTCTACTCTGTTCTATAGGGTCGCTATGAGTCAGAATCAACTCTAAGGCAGTTGGGTTTTTAGCTTAATGTAAAGATAGGGAGCCCTGGTGGCACAGTAGTTAAGCACTCAGCTACTAACTGAAAGGTTGGTGATTCGAACCTACCAGCAGCAGCTTTATGGGAGAAAAGACCTGTCAATCTGCTCCTGTAGAGATTACAGCCAAGAAAGCCCCATTGGGCAGTTCTACTCTGTTGTATTGGGTCATCATGAGTCAGAAGTGACTTGATGGCACCACCACTGACAACAGTATCATGATGCGTTGAGCGGCATCAATGAATGCCAGTGATGAACTGTAATTAAACAGATTTTGATTTCATCTTTTCACTCTGGCCCTAATGATGCGTCTTAAAATTGTTTTTTGGATTTAATTGCTTAAGTCATTCAAGCGTCACTTAAGTTTATGAATTAATAATCAACACACCAAGTAAGCAACTCCTAAGTTTCTATGAAGGTTATATCGAACAGTAAGGTTCAGTCTTTGACAACTCAGGCTGAATTTTTATGACTGTCTCAGAATTTTTATGCATTTTAGAACGTGGGAAACTCACACATTAGAGGCAACTCCTGGTTTTGAGACAATTACCAGGTTTGATAATGCAAAGTTATTTTTCCTTTATGTTCATTTACTTGGTGTGCTTTTTCTGTTCTTATTTTTGATAGATCACGTAAAATGTAGCAGATTGTCAAGAACTCAAAAGAATGTGTTTTCTGTCGATTCGCAGCTAGGGAGGAATTGGTTGAAATGTGAGCTCCTTCATGTGACCTTAATGTAACCCTGACCTGGGAGGACAGCATGCCTCTGGAGGTAGAAGGTAATTTAATTTCCATTCATGTCAAGTCCTACATTTCTTCTGTGTGGAGGCTGCAGATAAGTGTCCAATTCTGCAGAATCAGGTGTTCTGTAGTGAAGATGTGGAGTACATTCTCCAGGGGTTGGAGTTGAGACCACCAAGTAGACTTCATGTTAAGGCCCTGGGGGAACCCTGAAACCATAGATTGTGAAAATGGAAAATATTTCTTTACCCTGCACAAACTGTTCATCTTCCATTTCACTTTTAATATGTGTGCTCATGATAGCATCAACAAAGAAAGTTCCAAAGGCCACACTTAGAACATCTAAGTTTATTATTTTATACTTTTCCAGATAAAAACAATAGTTGAAAATTCCAGTGTGTCAAACAGTGAAGTTTATGTTTCTAATGCGTTCCCTATGTTTGTCACCTCCAAAGATTTGTAGCCCACTGCTCACAAAGATTAAATGTAGGAAACTCTGCAATATCTACAAGATAAGGCTAATCCCATTTGAATACTTGAATTTCCTTCTTTTTTCACATACTTCTGGTTAGTGGACTATTTTATTGTCTTACAGAGCTATGAAAATTTTCAGCAAGACCAAAGTTAGAGGTTCAACATGATTTAACACTTTCGTGGTCTTGAACTCATAGTTCTGCAGTTCATATAAAGTGGTCTCATCTCAGTTTCATACTGTTAGCCTCTCTGTGGAACTCCAAGGTCATTATCCTATTGTAAGAGCCTCTCCATTCTTGTAATTGAATTATAGTAGCAAAGAAGGAAATGGTTTTAGAATGGTCATAGGATGAGCCATGAATGACGAAGATGCAAAAAACAACTCCAGCTGAGAGGCACTTTGCAAAGTTCTTACTGGCTTGACCATGGTAGACTCCCTCCACAGTGGACAGAGTATATTTCTAGAATCTCAACAGTAACAGATTCTGTATTTGACTAATAATAGACATTTAAATAACAAATGAAACTACTGGATAACATTTCTTTCATTTAGTGGGTAATACTTTCACGGCATCTTGCTCAGAGACCCAATTCTTTTTTTTTTTTAGCACTTATTTTACTTTATAAACTTTTTATCATAAAGAGTTTCAAACATACAAATTAGAGAGAACAGTATTCTGTTACCCCATATAAACCCAAAAGCCAAACCCAGTGCTGTCGAGTCGATTCCGACTCATAGCGACCCTATAGGACAGAGTAGAACTGCCCCCATAGAGTTTCCTAGGAGTGCCTGGTGGATTCGAACTGCCAACTCTTTGGTTAGCAGCTGTAGCACTTAACCACTAAGCCACCATCCTCAGGTTCAATAACAATATTTCCCCCACTTATTTTATCTATCATTTTTTTCTTTGTCCCTTTATTTGTCCTTTTTTTTTTTTTTTTTTAATGTGTTTTAAGTGCAAGTTTACAGTTCAAGTTAGGTTCTCATACAAAAATTTATACACATATTGTTATGTGGCCCTAATTGCTCTCCCTATAATGTGACAGCACACTCCTCCTTTCCACCCTGAATTTCCCATATCCATTCAAGCAACTCCTGTCCCTTTCTGCCTTCACATCCTGTCTCTGGACAAGACCTGCCCATTTAGTCTTGTGTATCTACTTGAGCTAAGAAGCACTCTCTTCATGAGTATCATTTTATGTCTTATAGTCCAGTCTAATCTTTGTCTGAAGAGTTGGCCTTGGGAATGGTTTCAGTGCTAGGCTAACAGACAGTCTGGGGGTCACGTCTTCCTGGATCCCTCCAGTCTCAGTCAGACCATTAAGTCTAGTCTTTTTAGTGGAATTTGAGTTCTGCGTCACACTTTTCAGAGACCTAGTTCTTATCTGCACTTCACATTGGCGGTTTCTGGAATTTTTGTTTGTGGTAGGGAAAGGAGAAAGTTAGGCAAAAGGGGAGGACTAGTTTATTAATTAAAAAAATATATATATTAAAAAAAAACATTAGGGTAGGCTAAATGCTATAACAAACACTGATAAAATTCAGAAGCTTAACATAATAAAAACCCATATTCTGCTCATGTTGACTTTAATTCAGATCAAAAGGACAGAGATTCTGGTGTACTCATTCTTATGCTTGGTATCTCTCATATGCGGCTTTGAGTTCACTTGGTCCCATCCTTCTGCAGTTAAGGGGAAGACAGCATAAGAAAGACCCACCTATCTTAACTGCTTTTTCGCAGAGGTAAAAAAAAAAAAATACTAATAAGTCTAGAATTTGTAGTATACTTGTGTACCCAGGAGCAGAGAAAATACTGGGTGAACATATAAACAATCTTTGTCACAGATGACATATAGAATGAGAAGCAAAGTATATTGAAAAGAGTGCACTTTTCCCTGTGGAGTTGGGGTGGTTTGATAAATGCTGAGGAGATGAATGGAAAATATTGTGTGTGTTCTATTTCCCTTCAGAACTATGGCAGTGTTGTTACAAGCTTTGTCCCTGTGCTAAATTTGGCTATTTTCTGTGGTAATCCTTTTAAACTGTGGGAAGGATTTTCTGGTCAGATTCACATAATCTCTCCTTTGCACTTTTGTGATCCCTGGCTAAAAATTGATGAAGATTCCGTCATCTGTTTGGCAAACTTATCCTTTCAAATATTCATAAGGTACTGACTTCTAAGACCAAGATCCAGGAATGGGCAGAGACCAAGTCTCTCCACCATGCCATGAGTTGGTATGATTAGAAGTAAGACATTCTTGTGTCTCAATCTTTTTCTGAATATGATATACGTACAATTTAAGTCTGAGGCTTATTGAGGCACTTCCAGGAAATAGCTCTTGAACAGGTCAAAGGCATTTACTAAGCTCTTGAAACTCAAAATAGCAAAATTCAGAGGTAAGAAAAGGCTGGATCCAGACCTGAATTTTTCAAAGGATCCTGAAGCTAAAATGAGTGGAAAATGCTATAATGTACTCTGATTTCAAATAACAAAACCTAGCTTCACCATCTCTATATAGAAGTTATCTTCTTCATAAATCTTAAATTTGAAATTGCATAAATTTATTCTCTTAGTATTTCATGATTTAATATACTTAAAGAAAATTTTTAGTGACATTCACTATTGTCATTAGAGAGGTGCTTCAGTTATTTACTTTTTGCTTGCCAGAGGTCATTGGTGTTTGACTTTAGAAGTTAAGAATTTGAGTGGTTCATTTTGAAGGTGTTGGAAACATTAGGATGCGTTTAGAAGCATCAAAATGGACTTTTTCTTTTTTTCAACTGCAGTTTTCAAATATCAGGAAAAATGTCCTAAAGATGTTTCACTTTGGGAAAAGTCACCTCAGTACAAACTCTTTTGCTTTGGAAAATGAATCCGATTGCTTTTTTTTTTTTTTTATCGTAAACATGATTTAGCAAGCAGCTGTATGTCTTTGTGTGGTCTCTGGCACATGTTTTTTTATTAACTGATTTATTTTTTCTTTTTAGGGTATGTGTTTACTTTCATGCATGCTGAGAGTAAACCAGTATTGCAAATTAAGTTAAAAACCACTTTTATTTTTTAAGAAGAAGCACTCTTCACCCATGGTATCATCCTGAGAGTCATATATGTTACAATTTAATGGGAGATGTATTGCCAATGATATGTTGTGGAAATAGAAAACAAAAAAAAGTTTTTGGTGGAATTAATAAAAAATATCAAAGCAGACTGAAGGTTATCACTATAATATAGTTATTATTACTTACTAGAATTGTTTCATTCTGTGGTACCTAGGGTCTGTATGAATCAGAACTTGCTCGACAGCATCTAACGACCACTATCACCACAGAATTGTATAGAATTTGGTAGGCAAGAAAGTGATGGTGTTCAATTTGGTTCAGGGAAAAGAACTCATAATTTGAATACTACCTAGTACATTTCTTAAAAAAAAACAGCTACATAAACTCGGGATTCTTAAGTGACTCTCACGGATTTAATAATCCTTATAACTTGGTAAAGAAACTTTATGGTGATGATGTCTATGGCATTATTTACTTCTCCATAGAATTTTTTTTTCACTTTTATTGAAATCTGTGAGTAACTGTCAAATATGAAGATTATCTGTCACGTATGTTGCCATTTTAGAAGTCAGTCTGGACCCTCTGTTGTAGAATACATGTCAGGTGTCCAGGAATTTGACTTAAACAGCTGGAGTCAGACTTTTAATGGGTAACATTCTAATGTGTTCTCCTGATTTACATTTAAATTAGATTCCTTAATAAAAAAAAGTTTACACTCACTTAATTTTCATTGTCCTTTTTTTTTTAGGTTGGTTATAAACAAAAAGATTTATGTGAAAGCAGAAACAGAGGGAGTATAATAGACAATTTATTATTGCCATTATTGATAAAAGACTTTTCTTTGAATGTGTTAAAATTGTCCTTTTTTTTTTTTTAATTCTTAGAGATTTTCCCATACATAGATTTTCTTTTCTTAAAAATGAATTACATAATGGCTGAGTAAGTGGAAAATACTTGCATTTAAAATAAAAATACAAAATTTCAAACCAAAAGACAATGAAAGTACTTACTCTTTGATACATTTTTTATATTTAGCATATTTTAAGTCCTAATTTGATTATGTAAAAATATAACGTTTATAAAGTCAAAATTTCCCAATAAATTAAAAAAAATATTAGCATTCAGGGAAGCTTATTCAGAAAATTCAGAAACTTAAAAAACTACAAATAGGAGGTAGACCCAAGGTGGCGGAATAGACAGACGCTTCTGGCAAGCCCTCTTTACAAGAAAGACCCGAAAAAACAAGTGAAACCAGTGTATTTGTGACAAGCTGGGAGCCCTGAGCTTCAAAGGCAAGCTTAGAAAATTAACCTAGGGGCAGGGGAAGGATGAGACCGCTCAGAAGCAGAGAGGAGTTACCGGACTTGAATCGTGGGCAGGCTTCAGGCACCATTCCCAGAGCGGTGGGCAGTGGCGGGCTGGTACTACCGTTTGGCTGCAGTTTCTTAGGAGAAGCAGCCAGCCACACAGCCTACTCACACCTCTGGAACCTGAGGAGAATGGTGCTTTTGGCAAAAGCTAAGTAATTGTGTATATTTTACTGCGCTCCCCCACCCCAAGCCGGCTTCAGCGGCTGAATTCCCTGGGCCTGAGATAGGCACTGTCGAGCACTTTAGAACCATACTCCCGGCCTTGGAGAAGGAAAAATTTTGCAACTGGGGAAAAAGATAATTTGCTAGCTCCACTAACCGGGGGAGCTCAGGACAGAAGCAGCTCCTGTCCAGACATAAACTGTCCATGGACTTTGAGCAACTTTTCCTTCTGCATGGAACTGTGTGGGCCTATTTCAGGAGAACAGGCCCTTGTTGGCAGACTCCAACCATTTCAGCTGTGCGGTGGAGAGGTGGGTGTTTGATGTTTGGCATTGCTTTGCCTATTAAACAAGGTCCTCACCTACCCACATCAGGGACCTAAGGATTGATAGCTCCACTCAGGTCACCCAGCCACCTGTGACAGGGGTCCAAAGATAACTGGTACCTCCCTGTCCTTACAGCCCAAACTTTGTGTGCCCATGGTCTGTCTGCAGAACCCACCCACATGCATGCTCTAGGGAACAGTGACATGCTTTCCTCAGAGACACTCGGGGATCGGTTCTCAGCCACCTGCCTTGTTCAGAGCATGACTCCCCTGCTGCAGTCAGATACCAGTATATATACCAATCACCCCTGCCCCTCTGAGACTCTGTAGGACAGAGCCTGTACCACACACTTGATGATCAGCTACCTGGAAACCTGAGCTGAAATCATACAAGAACACTGCATGGACTCCTAGACTGATATACCTAAAAACAGCTCAAGCGATCTGGGGACAGGACGTCAGAGCTCCAAAGGTGAAAATAATCAAGCTAGCTCACTCAAGCAACCCATAGGGGTATACTAAAATAAAACAAAGCAAGCAGCTACGACACAGCAAACAAGCATAAAATAATACAATAACTTATAGAAGGCTTGGAGACAACAGTCAATATCAAGTCACATAAAGAAACAGACCATGATCACCTTAACAGGCTCTCAAAACAAAGAATCCAGGGATCTTCTAGATGAAAGTACATTCCTGGAATTACCAGATGCAGAATACAAAAATTTAATATACAGAACCCTTCAAGACATCAGGAAGGAAATGAGGCAATACACAGAACAAGCCAAGGAACACACAGAACAAGCCAAGGAACACACAGATAAAGCAATCAAAGAAATTAGAAAGATTATTCAGGAATATAATGAAAACTTTAATAAGCTGGAAAAATCCATAGGCAGACAGCAATCAGAAATTCAGAAGATTAAGAATAAAATTATAGTAGTAGACAATTCAATAGAAAGTCAGAGGAGTAGAATTGAGCAAGTAGAAGCTAGAATTTCTGAACTCGAAGATAAATCACTTGGCATTAATATATTTGAAGAAAAATCAGATAAAAGAAATAAAAAAAAATGCAGAAACCTTAAGAATCATGTGGGACTCTATCAAGAGAAATAATCTACGAGTGATTGGAGTACCAGAACAGGGAGGGATAACAGAAAGTACAGAGAAAATTGTTGAAGATTTGTTGGCAGAAAACTTCCCTGATATTGTGAAAGATGAGAAGATATCTATCCAAGATGCTCATCGAACTCCACATAAGGTAGATCCTAAAAGAAAGTCACCAAGATATATTATAATCAAACTTGCCAAAACCAAAGATAAAGAGAGAAATATAAGAGCAGCGAGGGATAAACAAAAAGTCACCTACAAAGAAGAGGCGATAAGAATAAGCTCGGACTACTCGGCAGAAACCATGCAGGCAAGAAGGGAATGGGATGACATGTTTTAAAAATTGAAGGAAAAAAATTGCCTGCCAAGGATCATATATCCAGCAAAACAGTCTCTAAAATATAATGGTGAAATTAAGACATTTCCAGATAAACACAAGTTTCAGGAATTCTTAAAAACCAAACCAAAATGACAAGAAATAGTAAAGGGAGTACTTTGGTTAGAAAATCAATAATATCAGGTATCAAGCCAAAACCAGAACACTGGGCAGAGCAACCAGAAGTCAACCCAGACAGGGAAATCCAAAAAACAAAACAAGATTATATATATATATTAGAAAAAGCTCAAAACAGAGTAACAGCGATGTTATTATATATAAGAAGACAATATTAAAATAATAAAGAGGGACTAAGAAATGTAATCATACACCTTCCATATGGAGAGGAAGATAGAGTGATACAAAGAAACAAAAGTTAGGTTTAAATTTGGAAAAATAGGGGTAAATAATAAGGTAAACACAAAGAAGACAAACTATCCTACCCACTAAAATAAAATACAAGAAAAAAATACTCAGCAGAAAAAAATCAGCAATAACAAATATGAGGAAAGGACAACATATAAAGATAATCTACCAAGCACATAAAATTAAGTGGGAAAAAGAAACTGCCAACAACACACAAAAAAAGACATCAAATGATAGCACTAAATTCATACCTATCCATAATTCCCTGAATGTAAATGGACTAAATGCACCAATAAAGAGACAGAGAGTGCTGCCTATAAGAGACACACCTTAGACTCAGAGACACAAACAAACAAAAACTCAAAGGATGGAAAAGAATACATCAAGCAAACAATAATCAAAACAGAGCAAGAGTGGCAATACTAATTTCTGACAAAATAGACTTTAAAGTTAAATCCATCATAAAGGATAAGGAAGGACACTAATTAATGATTAAAGGGACAATACACCAAGAAGATATAACAATATCAAATATTTATGCACCCAATGACAGGGCTGCAAGATACAAAAAACAAACTCTATCAGCATTGAAAAGTGAGATAGGCAGCTCCACAATAATAGTAGGATGCTTCAACACACCACTTTTGGTGAAGGACAGGACATCCAGAAAGAAGCTCAATACAGACACGGAAGATCTAAATGCCACAATCAACCAAACTGACCTCATAGACATATACAGAACACTCCACCCAACAGCAACCAAGTATACTTTCTTTTCAAGTGCGCATGTAACATTCTCTAGAATAGACCACATATTAGGTCACAAAGCAAGCCTTAGCAGAATCCAAAACTCTGAAATCTTACAAAGCATCTTCTCTGACCATAAGGCCATAAAACTGGAAATCAATACGGGAAAAGCAGGGAAAAGAAATCAAACACTTGGAAACTGAACAATACCCTGCTCAGAAAAGACTGGATTATAGAAGACATTAAGGATGGAATAAAGAAATTCAGAGAATCCAATGAGAATGAAAACACTTCCTATCAGAATCTTTGGGACACAGCAAAAGCAGTGCTCAGAGGCCAATTAATATCAATAAATGCACACATACAAAAAGAAGAAAGGGCCAAAATCAGAGCATTATCCCTACAACATGAACATAGAAAGCAACAAAAGAAACCCAGAGGCACCAGAAGAAAACAAATAATAAAAATTAGAGCTGAACTAAATGAAATAGAAAACAGAGAAACAATTGAAATAATTAACAAGACCAAAAGATAGTTCTTTGAAAAAATCAACAAAATTGATAAACCACTGGCCAAACTGACAAAAGAAAAAAAGGAGAGGAAGCAAAAGACCCAAATAAGAAGTGAGATGGGCGATATTACAACAGACCCAACTGAAATTAAAAGAATCATATCAGATTACTATGAAAAACTATACTTAAACAAATTTGAAAACCTAGAAGAAATGGATAAATTCCTAGAAACACACTACTTACCTAAACTATCACAAACAGAGGTAGAACAACTAAATAGACCCATAACAAAAGAAGAGATTGAAAAGGTAATCAAAAAACTCCCAACAAAAAAAAGCTCTGGTCCAGACAGCTTCACTGCAGAGTTCTACCAAACTTTCAGAGAAGAGTTAACACCACCACTACTAAAGGTATTTCAGAGCATAGAAAAGGATGGAATACTACCAAACTCATTCTATGAAGCCACCATATCCCTGATGCCAAAACCAGGTAAAGACACCACAAGAAAAGAAAATTATAGAGCTATATCCTTCATGAATGTAGTTGCAAAAATCCTCAACAGAATTCTAGCCAATAGAATTCAACAACATATCAAAAAAATAATTCATCATGACCAAGTGGGATTCATACCAGTTATGCAGGGATGATTCAACATCAGAAAAACAATTAATGTAATCCACCACATAAATAAAACAAAAGACAAGAATTGCATGATTTTGTCAATTGATGCAGAAAAGGCATTTCACAAAGTTCTACGCCCATTCATGATAAAAACTCTCAGCAAAATAGGAATAGAAGGAAAATTCCTCAACATAATAAAGGGCATTTATACAAACCAAACAACCAACATCACCCTAAATGGCGAGAGCCTGGAAGCATTTCCATTGACATCAGGAATCAGACAAGTATGCCCTTTATCACCGCTTTTATTCAACATTGTATTGGAGGTCCTAGCCAGAGCAATTAGGCTAGATAAAGAAATAAAGGGCATCCAGATTGGCAAGAAAGAAGTCAAAGTACCTCTATTTGCAGATGACATGATCTTATACACAGAAAACCCTAAAGAATCTTCCAGAAATCTACTGAAACTAATAGTTCAGCAGAGTATTAGGATACGAGATAAACATAAAAAATCAGTTGGATTCCTCTACACCAACAAAAAGAACATTGAAGAGGAAATCACCAAATCAATGCCATTTACAGTAGCCCCCAAGAAGATAAAATACTTAGGAATAAATCTTACCAGAAATGTAAATGACTTATACAAAGAAAACTATAAAACGCTTCTGCAGGAAACCAAAAGAGACCTACATAAGTGGAAAAACATACCTTCCTCATGGATAGGAAGACTTAACATTATAAAAATGTCTATTCTACCAAAAGCCATCTATAGATTTAATGCAATTGTGATCCAAATTCCAATAACATTCTTGAATGAGATGGAGAAACAAATCACCAACTTCATATGGAAGGGAAAGAGGCCCTGGATAAGTAAAGCATTACTGAAAAAGAAGAACAAAGAGGGAGGCCTTACTCTACCTGATTTTAGAACCTATTATACTGCCACAGTAGTCAAAACAGCCTGGTACTGGTACAGCAACAGATACATAGACCAATGGAACAGAGTTGAGAATCCAGACATAAATCCATCCACATATGAGCAGTTGATATTTGACAAAGGCCCCAAAACAGTTAAAAGGGGGAAAAGACAGTCTTTTTAACAAATGGTGCTAGCATAACTGGATATCCATCCACAAAAAATGAAACAAGACCCACACCTCACTCCATGCACAGAAACGAGCTCAAAATGGATCAAAGACCTAAATATAAAATCTAAAACAATAAAGATCTTGGAAGAAAACATAGGGACAACGTTAGGAGCCCTAATACATGGCATAAACAGTACACAAATCATTATTAAGAATGCAGAAGAAAAGCTACATAACTGGGAGCTCCTAAAAATCAAACACCTATGCTCATCCAAAGACTTAACCAAAAGAGCAAAAAGACTACCTACAGACTCGAAAAAAGTTTTTAGCTATGACACTTCTGATCAGCGACTGATCTCTAAATTCTACATGATACTGCAAAAACTCAACTACAAAAAGACAACTAACCCAATTAAAGAAATGGGCAAAAGATATGAACAGACACTTCACTAAAGAAGACATTTAGGTAGCGAACAGATACATGAGGGAATGTTCACAATCATTAGCCATTAGAGAAATGCAGATCAATACTACAATGAGATTTCATCTCACTCCAACAAGGCTGGCATTAATCCAAATATCACAAAATCATAAATGTTGGAGAGGTTCTGGAGAGATTGGAACACTTATACACTGCTGGTGGTAATGTAAAATGGTACAACCACTTTGGAAATCGATTTGACACTTCCTTAAAAAGCTAGAAATAGAACTATCATATGATCCAGCAATCCCACTCCTCAGAATATATCCTAGAGAAATAAGAGCCTTTACACGAACAGATACATGCATACCCATGTTCTTTGCAGCACTGTTTTCAGTAGCGAAAACATGGAAGCAACCAAGTTGCCCATCAAAGGATGAATGGATAAATAAATTATGGTATATTCACACAGTGGAATACTACGCCTTGATAAAGAACAGTGAGGAATCTGTGAAACATTTCATGACATGGAGGAATCTGGAAGGCATTATGCTGAGTGAAATTTAGCCAGTTGGAAAAGGACAAATATTGTATAAGATCACTATCATAAGAATTTGAGAAATAGTTTAAACTGAGAAGAAAACATTCTATTGTGTTTATGAGGGGGGGAGGGAGGGAGGGTGGGAAAGGGGTATTCACTAATTAGATAGTAGATAAGAACTACTTTAGGTGAAGGGAAAGACAGCACACAATACAGGGGAGGTCAGCACAACTGGCCTAAACCAAAAGCAAGGAAGTTTTCTGAATAAACTTAACGCTTTGAAGGCCAGTGTTGCAGGCGCAGGGGTTTTGGGACCATGGTTTAAGGGGACATCTGTGTCAATTGGCATAATAATATCTATTAAGAAAACATTCTGCATCGCACTTTGGAGCGTGGCGTCTGGGGTCTTAAACGCTAACAAGCAGCCATCTAAGATGCATCAATTGGTCTCAACCCACCCGGTTAAAGGAGAATGAAGAACACCAAGGACACAAGGTAATTACGAGCCCAAGAGACAGAAATGGCCACATGAACCAGAGATTACATCATCCTGAGACCAGAAGAACTAGATGGTGCCCGGCTACAGCCGGTGACTGCCCTGACAGGGAGCACAACAGGGAAACCCTGAGGGAGCAGGAGAGCAGTGGGATGCAGACGCCAAATTTTCATAAAAAGACCAGACTTAATGATCTGACTGAGACTAGAAGGACCCTGGTGGTCATGGCCCCCAGACCTTCTGTTGGCCCAGAACAGGAACCATTCATGAAGCCAACTCTTCAGACATGTATTGGACTGGACAATGGGTTGGAGAGGGATGCTGGTAAGGATTGAGCTTCTTGGATCAGGTGGACACTTGAGACTATGTTGGCATCTCCTGCCTGGAGGGGAGATGAGAGGGTTGAGGGGGTTAGAAGCTGGCGAAATGGACACGAAAAAGAGTGTGGAGGGAGAAAGTGGGCTGTCTCATTAGGGGGAGAGTAATAGGGAGTATGTAGCAAGGTTTATATAAGTTTTTGTGTGAGACACCAACTTGATTTGTAAACTTTCACTTAAAGCACAATAAAAATTTAAAAAAAAACTACAAATATATTTAAAAAAGTATCTTTGGAAAAATGTCAATTTTCAGCTTAGTCAAGTCCCAAAATTTTAAAGATTTAGTTATAGAAATAAATTCTTGTTTCTGAAATTTTTATATTTGTTTTAACACCCCTTCCAAATTACCATAATTTCATAACCTACGTGAAATATACCCGTGTTCAATGTTGTATAGAAAACTGTTTAATTGGTCGGTAGTTCCATGGCTAACAGGTAAATAATGTCCCCTCATTCTATGACCATTGTTGAGTTAAGGCTCCAGCTCAACATTGTATAAAGAATCATACGGCCTTTAAATATTATTAAGTATGTCTACATGAATAGTATTTAGGTGAAAGAGTTTCTATTATTTTCAGTCATCGTATAGCAAAGTCACTAGAATACCCTGAGCTGGTGAAATGTGCTAAGGAATGCTGGGTTATGAAAACTTGTAGACTTTCATAGCAACCCTTCTGTTGTTGCTCAGGACAATAAAGAGTGTGCTGTCAAAGCCCATTTTCTAAATAGCAAACTGGAACTTTGATTTACACGGTGCAACTTACTTGGTTTCACATGTCGTCTTTGGTATTCTTGCTAACACTCTTCTGGCTGAGGTAACATTTAATTCCAGATCTCAAGCTTTCTTCATGAGACAGATACTCTTGTAAAAGCTGTGTGACTCACAGCTTCTTTTGTGAAAAGCACTCATCATCAAACCTTGTGAAGTGTTCATCCAAAGACTTACAATTTTACAACCACCATCTAGAGGCCTGGAAGTACAAGTTAATGCAATACAGTGACTTTACTGGGCTCTTAACAGGCCTTGGAGATGAAGTAACTGTTTCACATCCTTTCAAGTATGGAAATGAACAACATGTTGTCTCTGTAATGTCAATAAAATGTTAACTTCCTCCAGCCCTCCAGAAAGGCATCCTATCGTCTCTTGAGACTACATCAATATTTAAGGCAAGCATGCCTAAGTGAATTACTATATGACCTAAAACTGCAAGAAAAAGTAATTGTGCTCCTTTGACCTGTGTACTTGAGAGGTATTTCCTTATTGTTTTACTGAATTATTCTTAATTATAAGGAGTCATACCCTAGGTCTTCCTTAAATCAATTCTAGTATTTTTTGTAGATTCAGAGTCATTTCCATGCATTGCGTTTTAGAAGTTAAAAGTGAACTGGCTTAAATTTACATAGGCTATAGATAGTAAGGGAGTCCCTGGGTGCTGCAAAAGGTTAACTCATTAGGCTGCTAACCGAAAGGTTGGTGGTTCAAATCTACCCAGAGGCACTGCAGAAGAGAAGCCTGGTGAACTACTTCCAAAGTATCAGCCACTGAAAACCCAGGGGCATACTGTTATACACTGATACACATGGGTCATCATGATTCAGAATTGACTCGACAGCAACTGGTTGGCTACAAATAGTAAGAGCTTCTTGGCGTAGGTGTTATACAATGTTAGGGCAAGGCATCCTGGGAAATTATGAAGTCTCCAATTTTAGTAAAGGATAAGGGATTGAAACTGAGAAGGAGAGGCAATTGTCTGCATAGGATAGCTGAGGTATAGTCTTAAATGGAACTACAGAAATAGTTTATCGACCTAGCTCATTTCTAGTTCTCTACCTCTGGAGAAAAACCTTGTAAATGAGACTCAAATTAGATTAACTACCTCCACTCCTGGAATTTTATTTTCTTAGAGACCTGGATAGTTTCATATACTCCAACACAGTGATTCTTTCCCAGTTCTCCGGTAAGCCCTTATCCAGTTTGATCTAGGCCAGATGAATTCTTTGCTCAGCCAGAGCTTTCTGAACGTTGACTGAATCAGAGGCTTACTGTAATTCAGTGCTATGAAATCTTCAAATTATATGCCATGGAACCAAGAACAGCGTGATCATCTTGCCCCAGCAATATAATTTCTCCAGTTCCAAAACATAGGACTTACAAAAACAGAAAAAAACTGCTGATCCTGGGTATTTTTCTATATTTTTTAAAATACTACATTTTGGCCTCTGATAGGTCTCTTGAAATATCATTGAAATAAAGGCGCATGTTTTTGCCAAGCAGAGTTTTGGCATTTTCCTTCTGAAAACATTCAAAAGCACTTGGTTCTCATTGTACATGCACATGCACATTTTCCACTGTTTTATAAAAGAAGTTTAAAGTTCTTGAATCATTAAATCAGTCAGTGCAAAAGTATTTCTCAGCAGCCGATGTACGAATTACGCACTTGGGTGTGCTTACCAAAGAACAGACACTGTTTCTTGTTTCCAGAGCCTGCCCTGTAGTCCAAAGGGGGAGAGTAAAAAAAAAACAAAATCCCTCCAAACAGCAAGAGAACTATCACCCACCGTATCTCTCCCTCTCTTTGTCTATCTATCTATCTAGCTATTATCTATATATCTGTCTGCCCGTCTCTCTGTCTGCCTACCTACCTGCCTGCCTGCCTGTCTACCTATCATCTATCTACCTACCCATCTATCATATATTTAGGGGAGTCCCTGGGTAGCACAAACTGTTAACTGCTTGATCACTAGCTGAAAGGTTGGTGGTTTGAACCCACCCAGAGGCTCTTCAGAAGAAGGGCCTGGTGATCTGCTCCTGGAAGGTCATAGCCATGAAAACCCTGCGGAGCAGTTCTACTCTGCGCACATGGGTCGCCAGCAGTCAGAATTGACTCAAAGGCAAATAATAATAACAACAATGTCTATTTCAACAAGGGAGTAAAAGAAAGAGAGAGAGAACCACAATGCACAACTGCACAAATGTGGGGAAGGGGTCAAAGATGGTGGTGTTAGGCTGGAGTCTGGGAACACTGTATGTGAATCATGCTGATAACAGATTCATAACTAGCTTTTGGACTTGCCTTTCTAAAGGGACGTGTGGAGTCATATGATTGGTTTCATGAGAATTTCTGCCTCCCAAAATTCCTTTGTGACTCCACATATGATGCTGTTTAAAATGAGGCACTTGCGACACTTTGAATGCATGCTGGTTCTGAAGCAGGATCTTGAGCCTGACTTGAGCCTCTTCCCTGGAGCCACTATTCTACTTGTCATACTCTGTCATCTACTGACTCCCTAGCGAATGATTTATTTTGAAGTTTTTAATTTAATTTTCTCCTCTCACTTTAGCATCAGATAGATAGTCCTCCTCTTTTGACATCTGCTTTGCCTCTCTGAGAGACTGTCCAAATGTAGCACATTACAGTGTTTCTTTATTATCTCTACAGAACATCAGGGTGTAGATGTCTGACCATAATTCAAGAAGGTTGTTGGGGGGTGCTGGAAACTTGCTGGGGGAAAAGTGCAGTACATCAAGAAGGCCGGGGAGGAGATGGCTGCGTGTTATGGCCGAAAAAGAAAGCCCAACATGCTTACGTAGTTCTCATTTCCCAGCAAACCTCCCCAGTTGTCTGACCCAGCCAACAGAGTAGAGAAGTTTCCCGAGTCCTCATTCTATGTAAAGAGAAAAGCATCCCTTGCGAACCATCATGGGTGCATCCCGCAGAGATCAAAGTGCTTTCCCAGACATTTATTTTGTGACTCCTCTGTTGGCCAACAAAGCTGCTCATTAGCTACCACTGTGTCATTTTTGTATGGTGGTGGGGACTTAAAAACATTTTTTTAATGTGGCAGAGAAAAATTTCATCTCATTTTATGCTGAATAAATAGTTTAATACTCCTCTTTTATTTTGTTTTAACTGTGGAGTTAATGTTTGATAGAGCTGAAACAGACCTCACAAATGTCAAAATATTTTAAAGAAGTTTGTGTCATTGAATAATAGATCACATGGAAGTATATGTTCAAAATATACCAGTCCATTGGTAAAGGTTGTGAATTATGAAAAAGTATTTCATTGGTCAAACTTTTTAGAACTAAATTTCTAATAAGTATAAGGTATTGAGAGGTTTCAGATTATGTTGGCATTATTAAAAACAAGTTATATGTCCTATAATACAACTCCCTTCTTGAAAATTTAGCCAGCATTCATATATATCTGTATATTTAAATATACCCAGATATTTCAAATTTTCTTGATTATGAAGAATAAAATAGTATATAATATTTGTGCCCATAGATTTAACATTCTTGTTTTCACCTATTTGTGTGGAATCCTGAAAGTTCACGATGTTTACTCATCCATAATTTTGTTGAGGTTATTGAGTGGTATGGATAGTGAGGATTAGTACACAGGAAAGGACACTTGACTAGTGAAGGGATCTAGCTGACCACCTAAGATCTTCATTGCCTTATGGTATTACATTCTCTCTACTCATCTTGAATCGAAGTGAGGAAAATGTCATATGATTGTGGTATACTCTGTGTGTGTGTGTGTGTGTGTGTACAAGTGGTCCTGAAAGAAAGCCAATTATGAAATTTCTCCTACAGACAAGAAGAAAAGGTATGAGGTCTTGAAGTGACAATAATGTCATAGGTTTGTGATATACACTGTGCGTGTGTGTAAAAATGGCCCTGAAATAAAGCCAGTTATGAAATCCTTATGATAGACAAGATGAAGAAGCAAAGACATGAGGTCTAAGAAAGTATTTATTCTCAACCAGAAACTGATTTTGGATAAATTAAAAAAAGAAATGTTAAGTTTTTTAACAGCCTAGTCTATTGTATGAAGAAGTGAAGCATACTTCATTTTATATAAAAAAAAGAAAATGGCATGGCCCTATTTTATTATTAAATTTAAGGAGGGACATTTGAATGTATCCATTTATTTTTCAAATAGCTCTGAATTTAAATGGATAATTTAAAAAGGCATCATGCAAGTTTTTCAATTTTTAAATTTAATGGTAATTACATTAACATGACTGTAAGATATGCCACATGATACATACCTAACCTTGCCTACCATTGAAAATAGATCAACCAACCAACAAATAAATGAACTGTGGTGGATCGCAAAAGTGGCTACAAATTATCTTCTTCCTTTTACCCATGTTCTTTGAATATTTCTCGCCTGGATATACAGACCATCTCAAGAACAGTTTTGACACATCGAACACTAATGACCGAAGACCAGACAAGTTGTGCAATGACATCAAGGACATCATACGTGAAGAAAGCAAGAAGTCATTAAAAAGACAGGGGAGAAAGAAAAGACTTAGATCGATGCCAGAAGAGACTCTGAAACTTGCTTTTAAACGTCGAGTAATTAAAGCAAGAGGAAAAAATGATAAAGTAAAAGAGCTGAACAGAAGATTTCAAAAGAGTGGCTCGAGAAGCCAAAATATTGTTATGACATGTGCAAAGACCTGGACATAGAAAAGCCAAAAGGGAAGAATGTGCTCAGCATTTCTCAAGCTGAAAAAATTGAGGAAAAAATTTCAAGCCTCTAGTTGCAATACTGAAGGATTCTATGGGGAAATATTAAACAACACAGGAAGCATCAAAAGATGATGGAAGGAACACACAGGGTCACTATAACAAAAAACTGGTCGACATTCAACCATTTCAGGAGGCAACATATGATCAGGAACAGATGGTACTGAAGGAAAAAGTTCAAGCTGTACTGAAGACATCGGAAAAAACAAGGCACCAGGAATTGATGGAATACCAACTGAGATGTTTCAACAAACAGATGCAGCACCAGAAGTGCTCACTCACCTATGCCAAGAAATTTGGAAGACATCTACCTGGCCAATGGACTGGAAGAGATTCACGTTTATGCTTATTGCCAAGAAAGGTGATCCAACCGAATGAGGGAGTTAATGAACAATATCTCACGCAAGCAAAATTTTGCTGAAGATCATTCAAAAGCGGCTACAGCAGTATATTGACAGGGAACTAACAGAAATTCAATCCAGATTCAGAAGAAGATGTGGAACCAGGGGTATCATCGCTGATGTCAGGTGGATCCTGGCTGAAAGCAGAGCATACCAGAAAGATGTTTATCTGTGTTTTATTGACTATGCTAAGGCATTAGACTGTATGGATCATAACATATTATGGATAACATCATGGAGAATGTGAACACTTAATTGTGCTCATGAGGAATCTGTACATGGATCAAGAGGCAATTGTTTGAACAGAACAAGGGGATACTGTGGGGTTTAAAGTCAGCAAAGGTGTGCATCATGGTTGTGTCCTTTTACCGTACCTATTCAATCTGTATGCAGAGCAAATAATCCTAGAAGAATGGGCTGGAGGAAGACTCATGACACAACCTTGCTTGCTGAAAGTGAAGAAGACTTGAAGCACTCACTGAAGATCAAAGACCACAGACTTCAGTATGGATAACACCTCAACATAAAGAAAAAAAAAATCCTCACAACTGGACCAATAAGCAGCATCATGATAAACAGAGAAAAGATTGAGGTTGTCAAGGATTTAATTTTACTTAGATCCACAATCAACACCGATGGAAACAGCAGTCAAGAAATCAAATGACGCATTGCATTGGGCAAATCGTCTGCAAAAAACCTCTTTAAAGTGTTGAAAAGCAAGGATATTGCCTTGAGGACTAAGTGCCTGACCCAAGCCTTGGTGTTTTCAGTCTCCTCATACTCAGGCAAAAGCTGGACAATGAATAAGGCAGACCAAAGAAGAATTGACGCCTTTGAATTTCGGTGTTGGTGAAGAATATTGAATATACGATGGACTGCCAAAAAAATGAACAAATCTGTCTTGGAAGAAGTAAAACCAGAATGCTCCTCAGAAGCAAGGATGATGAGACTACGTCTCACATACTTTGGACATGTTGTCAGGAGGGATCAATCCCTGGAGAAGGGCATCATGCCTGGTAAAGTAAAAGGTCAGCAAGAAAAGAGGAAGAGCCTTGACGAGATGGTTTGACATGGTGGCTGCAACAATGAACTCAAACATAGCAACAATTGTGAGGAAGGTGCAGGACCAGGCAGGGTTTCATTCTGTTGTGCATAGGGTTGCTATGAGTTCGAACTGACTGGATGGTACCTAACAACAACAATGGCTAGTGATTGCGAGCATTTCCTGGTGTGTCTGTTAGCTGCTTGAATGTCTTCTTTGCTGAGGTGCCTGTTTATTTCCTTTGCCCATTTTTTAATTGGATTATTTGCCTTTTTTTTTTTTTTGTAAAGATGTTGGATTTTCCTGTAGATTTTAGAGATTAGACCTTTGTCAGATTTGTCATAGACAATTTTTTTTTCCCAGTCTGTAGTTTCTCTTTTTACTCTTTTGATGAAGTCTTTTTTTTTTTTTTTTCGCTTCTTGGTTTCTTCTTTTTTTTAATTAATTTATTTATTGTCCTTTAAGTGAAAGTTTACAAATCAAGTCAGTTTCTCATACAAAAAGTTATACACACCTTGCTCTGTACTCCTAGCTGCTCTCTTCCTAGTGAGACAGCACATTCCTCCTCTCTACCCTGTATACCCTATGTCCATTCAACCACTTCCTGTCCCCCTCTTCCTTCTCGTCTTGCCTCCAGTTAGGAGTTGCCCACACAGTCTCATGTGTCTACTTGAGCCAAGAAGTTCACTTCTCACCAGTTTTATTATCTATGTTACAGTCTAGTCTAATCCTTGTCTGGAGAGTTGGCTTTGGGAATGGCCCAATCTTGGGCTAACAAAGGGTCCAGGGACCATGACCTGCAGGGTCCCTCCAGTTTCAGTCAGGCCATGAAGCCTGGTCTTTTTATGAGGATTTAAGATCTGTATCCCACTGTTCTCCTGCTCCATCAGTGATTCTCTGCTGTGTTCCCTGTCAGGGCAGTGATCATTTGTAGCCAGGCACCATCTAGCTCTTCTGGTCTCAGGCTGATGGAATCTCTGGTTTATGTGGTCCTTTCTGTCTCCTGGGCACGTCTTTACCACATGTCTTTGGTGTTCTTCATTCTCCTTTGCTCCAGGTGGGTTGAGACCAATTGATGCAACTGACTAATTTCACTCAGCATAATGCCATTCAGATTCCTCCATGTTATGAGATGCTTCACAGATTCTTTGGAGTTCTTAATCATTGCATAATATTCCATTATGTGAATATGCCATAATTTATCCATTCATCCATTGATGGGCTTGGTGAAGTCTTCTGATAAGTGTGTTTACTTTTTAGAAGATCCCTGTTATCTAGCTTATCTTCTGGAGTTTGTGTGTTATTAATTATGGCTTGTATCCTGTTAATTCTGTGTATTAGGGCATCTAGTGTTGGTCCTTTATTTTTCTCCCATGATCTTTATAGTTTTTGGTTTTATAATTAGGTCTTTGATCCACTTTGAATTAGTTTTTGTGTATGGTGTGAAGTATGGGCCCTGTTTCATTTTTTTTTGCAGATGAACATCCACTTTGGCCAGGATTATTTGTTAAAAGGACTACCTTTTCCCCCATTTGATGGACTTTGGGCCCTTGTTGAGGATCAGGTGATGGTAGGTGAATGGATTTACATCTGGGTTCTCAGTTCTTTTCCATGAGTCAATGTATCTGTTGTTGTACCAGTACCAGGCTGTTTTGACTACTGTAGCTGCATAGTAGGTTCTCAGGTCAGGTAGTGCAAGCCTTCTTACCTTACTCCTCTTCTTCAATAGTGCTTTACTTATCTGGGCCCCCTTTCCTTTCCATATAAAGTTAATGATTAGTTTTTCCATCTCTTTCAAGAGTGCTAGAATTTTGTATTTTTAATTTTCCTCAGTTATATTTTTTTGAATTTGGGTGAGGTCAATTCAAAGTAGTTTTAAACCTGTTGCTGTTCAGTCCATTCTGACTCATAGCATAGCAACTCTATAGGACAGAGTAGAACTGCCCATAGTGTTTCCAAGGACTGGCTGGTGGATTTGAACTGCCAACTTTTTGGTTAGCAGCTGAGTTCTCAACCACTGTGCCATCAGGGCTCCAGAATAGTTTTAGCCCCAGTAAATGCATAGTTTATTAGCTCTTGGAGCCCTGCTGGTGCAGTGGTTAAGAGCTCAGGCTGCTAACCAAAAGGTCAGCAGTTCAAATCCATTAGCTGTTCCTTGGAAACCCTATGGAACAGTTCTACCCTGTCTTATAGGGTCACTATGAGTCAGAATTTACTCGATGGCAACA
The DNA here is from genome assembly GCF_030014295.1 of Loxodonta africana. Taxonomy (NCBI): domain Eukaryota; kingdom Metazoa; phylum Chordata; class Mammalia; order Proboscidea; family Elephantidae; genus Loxodonta; species Loxodonta africana. The sequence goes on along the minus strand of NC_087346.1, from coordinate 42,492,496 downwards.
TGCTTTTTTTTTTAATGCTGTATCAATCCTTGGGTGGAGCAAATGGCTAAGCAACCAACTACTAAGCAATGGCTAATGGTTGAAACCTACCCAGAGGCACTTCAGAAGAAAGACCTGGAAATCTGCTTCTGAAAGGTCATAGCCTTGCAAACTATGTGGGGTACAATTCTACTTGGCAACACATGGGATCGCCACGAGTTGGAATCAACGTGAAAACAGCTGGTTCAATGCCACATCTTTGAAAGAAATACATGAGATACTAATAAAAAGAAAGGTGAAAAGCAGGTAATGTCTGTAGCACTACTGGAAAGTAATAGAATCTCTTTTATATTCATTAGAAATTAAGCTCCATGAATTTAGGGATTTTATTTCATTTTTAATTATTTTTCTCACTGCTATCCACACTGTCTATAACAGCACTTAAGCCCCGTGCTTAGAGAGTTCCTCTGAGGTGCATTGGTGAGACTGGTGACAGACAGTCTACTTCCTAGGTGTGCAGGCTGAAAGATATTCATTCTATCTCAGAGAAACAAAATAAGAAAAATGAACAATGCTCCTGTGAGATTATTAAAGGAAAACTTCTAACTCACACCTTTAATCATGCTTCAGACATTTAAGTTTGCAAACAGAAATTCACGTATCACAAACACAATTGCATTTTAATTGAACCATCATCATTGCCTCAATATATCTGAGATATATGTAGCAATGCTTCAATATGGAGTGTTTCTTAAATGATACCTTAGGGAAACCATTTGTATAATATCTACAACGAGATTCTTTAGACAGAGCCCATTATGATGTAAAGGAACCAACTTTCTACTTTAAATGAGAAAACGTGAGTTCTAGTCCTAGTTCTGATATTTACCATGACTGGGAAATTCACTTAACCTATTTTAAGTATCAGTTTCACAGTTATCTGACATTACCCACAGAGTAAATGGAATAACATATTTAAAATTTTTTTGTGCAATGTGAAGTGTTATAAAAATGTAAGACATTATTATTACAATGTATCTTGGCTGAACAAAATTTAAAATTTATAATGGTCAAACGAGATGCCTTTAAAAGTGTGATAGTATCACCTTATGTAAGAAGGATGAGAAGGGCATTTTCTCATATAAACATTGTTTGTTGTATGTTAGGAGAGACCACAATACAGAAGATTTATGTTCCAGATGAACCACAGGCTGGTGCATAGATTTCATCACCTCATTCAGACAGGTAATAATCATTGACACTCAGGAGAATTACTGAGACATTCAAATGTATATGGGCAGCATGGTTAAGAATGCTGCAGCATTGATGGCAACATTCATAAATGGCCGATAAATCCAAGTTGATTCAGATTAATACATACTGTGTCAGATAGATTTTTTTTGGCTAGTTTAAATTTTTTAAAAAGATAAATTTATGGGAAATATATGGGGTAGTCTGTGGAATCTAAGGAAGAGTTGAACAACCAGTTAGGATCCTGGTCACTATCCCTCAGTTGATGCAGGAAGGGGAAAAGTAAAGGGAATATTGTTTATTAATTTACTAAACTCATTGGATTTGGAGGAAACATAGTTCCTAAAAGGCAAATCACATCGATATTTCAACCAGAAAGGAAACGGTTGCGGAGCAGGCAAAAACAAAGATGTTGGCTGTACTTATTTTTTTTAAATGTTTTCTTAAAAGAACTAAACCAAACTTATTTAAGCCACCAAGTAATATGTTTCAAAAACTAATACAGATGACACTAGATTTTTCCAAAACTATTTTCTGAAGATAGAAACTTTCTTGGGAAAGTCAGTGTCATCCCAATATTGGACCACATCCCAGATATTGGACCACTTTCCAGCTATTGTGAATAATGCTGCAAGGGACATTGGTGTATAGGTATTTGTTTGAGTCCTTGCTTTCAATTTTTTGGGGGACATATACCCAGGAATGAAATTGCTGGATCATATAGTAATTCTATGTTTAACTTTTTGAGGAATTGTCAAATTATTTTTCACAGTGCTACTTCATTTTGCATTCCCACCAGCAATGTGTGAGGGTCCCAATTTCTCCAAATCCTCACCAACATTGCTTTTTTCTATTCGTTTGTTTGTTTGTTTTTCATTTGCTAATAGCCATCCTACTGTGTGTGAAGTGGTGTCTCACTGTGGTTTTAATTTACATTTCCCTAATGACTAAGGAGGAAACCCTGGTGGCATAGTGGTTAAGTGCTACAGCTGATAACCAAAGAGTCGGCAGTTCAAATCCACCAGGCGCTCCTTGGAAACTCTGTGGGGGCAGTTCTACTCTGACCTGTAGGGTCACCACGAGTCAGAATCAACTCGACGGCAATGGATTAATGACTCATGATGTGGAACATCTTCTCATGTGCTTTTTGGCCATTTGTGTATCAACTTTGGGGAAATTTCTATTCAAGTCCTTTGCCTAATTTTGATTGGTTTGTTTGTCTTTTTGTTGTTGAGTTGTTGGAATTCTCTATGCATTCTGGTCATTAAGCCCTTATTAGAGAAATGATTTTGAGAAGGGGCCATAGCAGTGAGAAAATGCGAGTTCTAGTCCTATGGAGGAATAATCAGATGCTTCCGGTGATTTCTCTTACAATAAAGACCCCCAAAAAACAAGTGAAACAATTATATATATGACAAGCTAGGAGCCCTGAACATCAAAGGCAAAGTTGGGAAATCAGACTAAGTGGCAGCGGGAGAGAGAGGCAGTTCAGAAATGGCAAGAAGTTGCTGGACCTGACTTAGTGGGAACCAGCACCCCTCAGGCACGATCCCCTAGAGCGATCATGGCAGGGTTGGTGGTAATATTCGGGATGTGGTTTCCTTGGGGAGAGACAGTGAGCTGCACAGTCTACTCACACCTCTGGAACCAGAGAATAACAGTGCTCTCAGCAAAAGCTCAGTACTTGCATTTATTTTACTGTGCTCCCCAACCCCCAAGCTGGCTTCAGTGGCTGTCAATTTCCCTGGGCCAGAGATAGGTTCTGCTGTGTGCCCTGAACCATTATTCTGGCCTTAGAGAAGGAATAGGTTAACTTGGGGAAAAGATAACCTGCCAGCTCCACTAAGCTGGGGAGCTCAGGACAGAAGCGGCTCCTGTACAGGCACAGTCCATGGAGTTTGGATATCTTTCACTCCTGCATGGACCTGTGTAGGCTAATTTCAGAAGCTTAAGCCCTTGTTGGCAGGGTGCAACAGTGTATGTGTCTGAGGTCTGACTTCATCTGTTTCAGCTGTGCAGTAGAGAGGCTGGTTTTTGATGTTTGACAGCATTCTGTCTATTAAACAAGGTCCTCACGTACCCATGCCAGGGGCCTGAGGACTGGTGGCTCCACCCATGTCATCTAGCCGCCCATGACAGTGGACCAAGGATAAGTGATGCCTCTCAGTCCTTACAACCAAAAGCATTGGGTGCCTATGGTCTGGCTGCAGAACCCACCCACCCTAGTGCTCTAGAGAACAGGGTTGTGATTTCCTCACAGACACTTGGGTGACAGTTGTCCGCCCTCTACCTTTGTTCAAATCATGACCTCTTGCTGCAAACAGATACCTGTGACTGCACCAATCATCTCTGCCCCTCTAAGACAGTGGGACAGAGACTGTACCACACACTTGATGACCAACTACCTGGACAGACCATGATTGCTTCAAAGAGCTCTCAAAACAAGGAATCAAGGAATCTTCTGGATGAAGGTGTCTTCCTGGAATTACCAGAATACAGAACTCTTCAAGAAATCAGGAACAAGATCAGGCAAAATGCAGAAAAAGCACAGTAACACACAGATAAAGCAGTTGAAGAAATAAAAAGGTCATTCAAGAACATAATGAAAAAATTTAATAGGTTGTAAGAACCCACAGAGAGACAGCAATCAGAAATACAGATGATTAACAACAAAGTACAGAATTAGACAACTCAATAGAAAGTCAGAGGATCAGAATTTAGGAAATGGAAGGCAGAATTAGTGAGATTGAAGATAAATATTTGGCACCAATATATTTGAAGAAAAATCAGTTAAAAGAATTAAAAAAAAAAAACTGAAGAAAGTCTAAGAATCATGTGGACTGTACCAAGAAAATAATCTACAAGTGATGGGAGTACAAGAACAGGGAGGGATAACAGAAAATACAGAGAGAATTGTTGAAGATTTGTTGGCAGAAAACTTCCCTGATATTATAAAAGATGAGAAGATAGCTATCCAAGACGATCATCAAAATCCACATAAGGTAGATCCCAAAAGAAAGTCACCAAGACATACTATAACTGAAATTTGTGCTGACAGAAGTAGATACCCATCTGCAAAAAAATGAAACAAGACCCATACCTCACACCATACACCAAAACAAACTCAAAATGGATCAAAAACCTAAATATAAAATCTAAAACAATAAAGATCATGGAAGAAAAAATAGGAACAGTGCTGGGAGCCCTAATAAATGGCATAAACAGTATACAAAACATTACTAACAATGCACAAACAGCAGAAGAGAAACAAGATAACTGTGAGCTCCTAAAAATAATAATAAAAAAAAATCAAACACCTATGCTTATCCAAAGACCTCACCAAAAGAGTAAAAAGATTACCCACAAACTGGGAAAAAGTTTTTAGCTATAACAGGTCCGGTCAGCATCTGATCTCTAAAATCTACATGATACTGCAAAAACTCAACTACAAAAAGACAAGTAACCCAATTAAAAAATGGGCAAAGGATATGAACAGGCACTTCACTAAAGAAGACATTCAGGGAGCTAACAGATACATGAGGAAATGCTCAGGATCGTTAGCCATTAGAGAAATGCAAATCAAAACTACAATGAGATTCCATCTCACTCCAACAAGGCTGGCATTTGTCAAAAAATATAAAATAACAAATTCTGGAACACTTATACACTGCTAGTGTGAATGTAAAATGGTACAACCACTTTGGAAATCAATTTGAGGCTTCCTTAGAAAGCTAGAAATAGATCTACCATATGATCCAGCAATCCTACTCCTTGGAATACATCCTAGAAAAATAAGAGCCTTTACACCGACAGATATACACACACCCATGTTGACTGCAGCACTGTTTACCATAGCAAAAAGATGGAAGCAACCAAGGTGCCCACCAATGGATGAATGGATAAATAAACTATGGAATACTATGCCTCTATAAGGAACAATGATGAATCCTTGAAACAATTCATAATATGGAGGAATCTGGAAGGCATTATGCTGAGTGAAATTAGACAGTTGTAGAAGGACAAATATTTTACGAGACCACTATTATAAGACCTGAAGAAATAGTTTAAACACAGAAGGAAATATTCTCTGATGGTTATGAGGGTGGGGAAGGAGGGAGGGAAGGATGGGGTATTCACTAATTAGATAGTAGACAAGAACTATTTTAGGTGAAGAGAAAGACAACACACAATACAGTAGAGGTCAGCACAACTGGACTAAACCAAAAGGGAAGAAGTTCCCTGAATAAACCGAACTCTTTGAAGAGTAGAGTAGCAGGATCGGCAGTCTGGGGACCATGGTTTCAGGTCACATCTAGGTCAATCGGCATAATTAAATCTATTAAAAAGAAACATTCAGCATCCCACTTTGGAGAGTTGCAGCTGGGGTCTTAAACACTAGCAAGCAGCCATCTAAGACGCATCAATTGGTCTCAATCCACCTGGAGCAAAGGAGAATGAAGAACACCAAAGACACAAGGTAATTACGAGCCCAAGAGACAGAAAGGGCCACATGAACCAGAGACTACACCAGCCTGAGACTGGAAGAACTAGATGGTGCCTGGCTACAACTGATGACTACTCTGACAAGAAGCATGACAGAGAATCCCTGATAGAGCAGGAGAGCAGTGGGATGCAGACCTCAAATTCTCATAAAAAGACCAGATTTAATGGTCTGACTGAGACTAGAGGAACCCTGCAGGTCATGTTCCCCAGGCCGTCTGTTGGCCCATGACTGGAACCATTCTCAAAGCCAACTCTTCAGACAGGGATGGGACTGGAGTATGGGATAGAAAATGATACTGGTGAAGAGTGAGTTACTTGGCTCAAGTGGACACATGGTGGGCAGCTCCTGTCTGGAGGGGAGATGAGAAGGCAGAGGGGGACAGGAGCTGGCTGAATGGACATGGGGAATATAGGGTGGAGAGGAGTGTGATGTCTCATTAGGGGGAGAGCAACTAGGAGTACATAGCAAGGAGTATACAAATTTTTGTATGAGACACTGACTTGATTTGTAAACTTTCATTTAAAGAACAAAAAACAAAAAAATGATTTCCAAGTATTTTCTCCTATTCTGTTGTTTTTTCACTTTCTTGATAATGTCCTTTGATGCACGAATTTTTTTTCTTTTGATAAAATCCAATTTATCTATCTTTTATTGCTGTTGTTGTTTGTGCTTTAGGTAGCCTATTTAAAAATCTGTTGCCAAGTACAAGGTCCTGAAGATTTACCCCTGTGTTTTCTTCTAAGGGTTTTATGGCTTTTGCTCTTTTATTGTTTCTTTTTTTGTTGTTGTTTGTTTAGTAAGTCCATTATCTGGACTTCTCTGGAAGACAGTTTGTATTACTGTATTTTATTTTCTTGAAGGGATCATTCTTTTGTTTCTTTGTATGTGTTGTGATTTTTTGTTGAAAACAGGACATGTAACTATTATAATGTAGTCATTCTGGAAATCAGATTTTTCATCATGATTTTTTAGTTGTTGAAGACTATAGTAACCCACTTGTTTAGTGACTTCCACTAACTATTTTTGCAAGACAGTATTCCATGTTATGTGTGAGCTTGTACTCAGCTAGTGTTTTGACAAACATTTCTTTGAATGCCAAAAAACCTAACCCAGTCTTTGCAGATTGCCTCTGTGCAGAGCCACTCCTTACAGCTTACCCAGGGTTGTACTGAGCCTAGGGAACACCCTGAAGTGAAAGAGAGATTTTTTTTTTTAAGGTATTTTCTCAGCATGTATCTTGCCCTGGACAGGTGTGCGTTGCTTTCTTAATTCCCCCTTGTACACAGTGCTTTTGAATGCCCAAATTTCCCAAAGAAGTTGTCTCCCTTGCTTCTCCTTCTACTCATTAGGCATTTATTTTATGCCTTAATTGCACTTTTTTAACCCCAGGTGGCTACAGGTGGTTGCCACCCTAGGAAATTGCCCTCCATCCCTCTGTCTTGCCTGAGCTCTGATATAGGCCAAACTGAGATGAATGCTTTACTTCAGTCCTTCAGGCAGCCCAGACAGCTTAGAATAGACACACACAGTAATTTGTGAACAAAGTCTGCTCTGCTTCCTCTGGAGTCAGAAACCAGAATCCCTCTCTGGGAATGCAGGCTGCCACAGTATTAAGATAGCACCAAACTGGTGAAAGGCCTGGGGCATGTCATATAGGAAACCAAAGCTTTCCTACCATTTTGACATCACCTTTTTCTTGATTCAGCATTTGCTTAGTTGCTATAATCTTTTGACTGGATTCCAGTGTTCTGACAAAGTTAATTCAGCCAGTTTTTGCTTTCTTTTTTTTTTTATGGGGGACAGGACTGTGTGACTGTTTACACCACCATCTTGCTCCAGATCTATTCTGAAGGGGCTTTTTAACTTGTGATCTCATAAAAAGAATGGATTCATTGGCAATAACCAAACCTACATTAAGAATTTATAATTATATAGTTACACTATATGATACAAGCAAGTTTGAGTTTCTTCTGACATCCTTTTTGGTCTTTTATTTCTTTCTTCTCTTTTTAATGCCCTCTTGCTTTCTTCCTGTATGATGTTCTTGATGTCATTCCACGACTCATCTAGTCTTTGATTGTAGTGTTCAATGTGTCAAATCTATTCTTGAGATGATCTCTAAATTCAGGTGGGGTATACTCAAGGTTGTACTTTGGCTCTTATTGACTTGTTCTAATTTTCTTCATTTTCAACTTGAATTTTCATATGAGCAATTGATAGTCTGTTCTGCAGTCAGCCCCTGGCCTTGTTCTCACTGATGATATTGGGCTTTTCCATCATCTCTTTCCACATATATAGTTGATTTGATTTCTGTGTTGCTCTTGAATATCAAGTATCTAAAGCAGATGGAAGAAATGATGAAGTGAAAGAGCTGAAGAGAATATTTCAAAGGGCAGCTCAAGAAGACAAAGTAAAGTATTATAATGACACGTGCAAAGAGCTGGAGATAGAAAACCAAAAAGGAAGAACAGGTTCAGCATTTCTGAAACTGAAGGAAATGAAAAAAAATTCAAGCCTCGAGTTGCAATATTGAAGGCTTCTATGAGGAAAATATTAAATGACACAGGAGCATCAAAAGAAGATGGAGAGAATACACACAGTCAGTATACCAAAAGAATTTGTTGATGTTTAACCATTTCAGGAGGTAGCATATGATGAGGAACTGATGATACTGAAGGAAGACGTCCAAGCTGCACTGAAGGCACTGGTGAAAAACAAGGCTCCAGGAATTGATGGAATACCAATTGAGATGTTTCAACAAACAGATGCAGCACTGGAAGCGCTCACTCGTCTATGCCAAGAAATTTGAAAGACAGCTACCAGCCCAATGGACTGGAAGAGATCCCTATTTATGCCTATTCTCCAAAAAGGTGATCAACTGAATGGTGAAATTATTGAACAATATTATTAATATCACATACAAGCAAAACTCTGCTGAAGATCATCCAAAAGTTGTTACAGCAGTATATCGACAGGGAACTGCCAGAAATTCAAGCTGGATTTAGAAGAGGACTTGGAACCAGGGATATCATTGCTGATATCAGAAAGATGTTTACCTGTGTTTTATTGACTATACAAGGGTGTTAGACTATGTAGATCATAACAAATTATGGATAACATTAAAAAGAATGGGAATTCTAGAACACTAATTGTGCTCATGAGGAAGCCGTACATAGATCAAGAGGTGGTTGTTTGAACAGAAGAAGGGGATACTGTGTGGTTTAAAGTTAGGAAAGGTGTGTGTCGGGGTTGTATCCTTTCATCACACCTATTCAATCTGTATGGAGAGCAAACACTTCTAGAGGCTAGACTATATGAAGAAGAATGGGATACCAGGATTGGAGGAAGACTTATTAACAACCTATGTTATACAGATGACACAACCTTTCTTGCTGAAAGTGAAGAAGACTTGAAGTACTTACTGATGAAGATCAAAGACCACAGCCTTCAGTGTGGATTACACCTCAACATAAAACAAAAATCCTCACAATTGGACCAATAAACAACATCGTGATAAATTGAAAAAAGTTTGAAGTTGTCAAAAATTTCATTTTACTTAGATCTACAATCAACAGCCATGGAAGCAGCAGTCAAGAAATCAAAAGACGCTTTACATTGGGCAGATGTGCTGCAAAAGACCTCTTTAAAGTGTTGAAAAGCAAAGATGTCACCTTGAGGACTAAGGTGCACCTGACCCAAGCCATGGTGTTTTCAATCACCTCATATGCATGAGAAAGCTGGACAATGAATAAGGAAGACCAAAGAAGAACTGACGCCTTTGAATTGTGGTGTTGGTGAAGAATATTGAATATACAACGGACTGCCAAAAGAAAGAACAAATCTGTCTTGGAGCAAGTGTGGCCAGAATGCTCCTTAGAAGCAAGGATGGCAAGATTACAGTTCACATACTTTGGACATTTTATCAGGAGGGGTCAGTCCCTGGAGAAAGACATCATGATTGGTAAAGTAGAGATTCAGCAAAAGAGAGGAAGACCCTCAACGAGATAGGTTGTCAAAATGGCTGCAACAATGGGCTGAAGCATAGCAAATTGTAAGGATGGGGCAGGATGGGGCAGTGTTTTGTTCCGTTGCACATACAGTCACTATGGTTTGGAACTGACTCCACGATACCTAACAACAATATTATACAGTTAACCAAACAGTTCACTTTGGAATGCATAGTTCACTTCAGAATGAATATCCCAAAAATATCTACCAGTATTTTATATGTTTATGGTATTAAATTCAATGTATGTTCTTAG